>NC_091233.1:3470396-3760398 GCF_040958095.1 Procambarus clarkii | reverse complement strand
AGCTTGATTTTTGAGCCGAATTCTGACTCTCTGCACCTATTTTCAGTTTCAAATTACGACGTTTCATACCGAAAATATGCCAATTACTGTAAACGGTGATGGGTCATATTTTGCCCAAACCCCCCCTGCAGTTTTCAAAATGTCTGGGATGTCAGAAATTTTACTCCTGAGCGTGATTTTTTATCCGAATTCTGACTCTCTGCAACTATTTTCAGTTTCAAATTACGACTTTTTATACCGAAAATATCCCAATTACTGAAAACGGCGATAGGTCATATTTTGCCCAAACCCCCCTGCAGTTTTCAAAATGTCTAAAATGTCGGAAATTTGACTCCTGAGCGTGATTTTTGAGCCGAATTCTGACTCTCTGCACCTATTTTCAGTTTCAAATTACGAAGTTTCATACCGAAAATATGCCAATTACTGAAAACGGCAATGGGTCATATTTTGCCCAAACCCCCCTGCAGTTTCTAAAATGTCAGAAATGTCGGAAATTTGACTCCTGAGCTTGATTTTTGAGCCGAATTCTGACTCTCTGCACCTATTTTCAGTTTCAAATTACGACGTTTCATACCGAAAATATGCCAATTACTGTAAACATCGATGGGTCATATTTTGCCCAAACCCCCCTGCAGTTTTCGAAATGTCTGAAATGTCGGAAATTTGACTCCTGAGCGTGATTTTTTATCAGAAGTCTGACTCTCTGCACCTATTTTCAGTTTCAAATTACGACTTTTTGTAATGAAAATATGCCAATTACTGAAAACATCGATGGGTCATATTTTGCCCAAACCCCACTGCAGTTTTCAAAATGTCTGAAATGTCGGAAATTTGACTCCTGAACGTGATTTTTTTATCCGAATTCTGACTCTCTGCACCTATTTTCAGTTTTAAATTAAGGCTTTTTATACCGAAAATATGCCAATTACTGAAAACGGCGATGGGTCATATTTTGCCCAAACCCCCCCTGCAGTTTTCAAAATGTCTGAAATGTCGGAAATTTGACTCCTGAGCGTGATTTTTGAGCCGAATTCTGACTCTCTGCACCTATTTTCAGTTTCAAATTACGACGTGTCATACCGAAAATATGCCAATTACTGAAAACGGCGATGGGTCATATTTTGCCCAAACCCCCCTGCAGTTTTCAAAATGTCTGAGATGTCGGAAATTTGACTCCTGAGCGTGATTTTTTATCCGAATTCTGACTCTCTGCACCTTTTTTCAGTTTCAAATTACGACTTTTTATACCGAAAATATCCAAATTACTGAAAACGGCGATAGGTCACATTTTGCCCAAACCCCCCTGCAGTTTTCAAAATGTCAGAAATGTCGAAAATTTGACTCCTGAGCTTGATTTTTGAGCCGAATTTTGACTCTCTGCACCTATTTTCAGTTTCAAATTACGACGTTTCATACCGAAAATATGCCAATTACTGTAAACGGCGATGGGTCATATTTTGCCCAAACCCCCCTGCCGTTTTCGAAATGTCTGAAATGTCGGAAATTTGACTCCTGAGCGTGATTTTTTATCTGAATTCTGACTCTCTGCACCAATTTTCTGTTTCAAATTACGATTTTTATACCAAAAATATGCCAATTACTGAAAACGACGATGGGTCATATTTTGCCCAAACCCCACTGCAGTTTTCAAAATGTCTGAAATTTCGGAAATTTGACTCCTGAACGTGATTTTTTATTCGAATTCTGACTATCTGCACCTATTTTCAGTTTCATATTACGACTTTTTATACCGAAAATATGCCAATTACTGAAAACGGCGATGGGTCATATTTTGCCCAAACCCCACTACAGTTTTCAAAATGTCTGAAATGTCGAAATGTCGGAAATTTGACTCCTGAGCGTGATTTTTGAGCCGAATTCTGACTCTCTGCACCTATTTTCAGTTTCAAATTACGACTTTTTTTACCGAAAATATGCCAATTGCTGAAAACGGCGATGGGTCATATTTTGGCCAAACCCCCCTGCAGTTTTCAAAATGTCTGAAATGTCGGAAATTTGACTCCTGAGCGTGATTTTTGAGCCGAATTCTGACTCTCTGCACTTATTTCCAGTTTCAAATTACGACGTTTTATACCGAAAATATGCCAATTACTGAAAACCGCGATGGGTCATATTTTGCCCAAACCCCCCTGCAGTTTTTAAAATGTCTGAAATGTCGGAAATTTGACTCCTGAGCGTGATTTTTTGAGTCGAATTTTGACTCTCTGCATCTATTTTCAGCTTCAAATTACGACTTTTTATACCGAAAATATCCCAATTACTGAAAACGGCGATAGGTCATATTTTGCCCAAACCCCCCTGCAGTTTTCAAAATGTCTAAAATGTCGGAAATTTGACTCCTGAGCGTGATTTTTGAGCCGAATTCTGACTCTCTGCACCTATTTTCAGTTTCAAATTACGACGTTTCATACCGAAAATATGCCAATTACTGAAAACGGCGATGGGTCATATTTTGCCCAAACCCCCCTGCAGTTTCTAAAATGTCAGAAATGTCGGAAATTTGACTCCAGAGCTTGATTTTTGAGCCGAATTCTGACTCTCTGCACCTATTTTCAGTTTCAAATTACGACGTTTCATACCGAAAATATGCCAATTACTGTAAACGGCGATTGGTCATATTTTGCCCAAACCCCCCTGCAGTTTTCGAAATGTCGGAAATGTCGGAAATTTGACTCCTGAGCGTAATTTTTTATCTGAATTCTGATTCTCTGCACCTATTTTCAGTTTCAAATTACGACTTTTTATAATGAAAATATGCCAATTACTGAAAACATCGATGGGTCATATTTTGCCCAAACCCCACTGCAGTTTTCAAAATGTCTGAAATGTCGGAAATTTGACTCCTGAACGTGATTTTTTTATCCAAATTCTGACTCTCTGCACCTATTTTCAGTTTCAAATTACGGTTTTTTATACCGAAAATATGCCAATTACTGAAAACGGAGATGGGTCATATTTTGCCCATAACCCTCCCAGCAGTTTTCAAAATGTCAGAAATGTCGGAAATTTGACTCCTGAGCGTGATTTTTGAGCCGAATTCTGACTCTCTGCACCTATTTTCAGTTTCAAATTACGACGTTTCATACTGAAAATATGCCAATTACTGTAAACGGCGATGGGTCATATTTTGCCCAAACCCCACTACAGTTTTCAAAATGTCTGAAATGTCGAAATGTCGGAAATTTGACTCCTGAGCGTAATTTTTGAGCCGAAGTCTGACTCTCTGCACCTATTTTCAGTTTCAAATTACGACTTTTTTTACCGAAAATATGCCAATTACTGAAAACGGCGATGGGTCATATTTTGGCCAAACCCCCCTGCAGTTTTCAAAATGTCTGAAATGTCGGAAATTTGACTCTTGAGCATGATTTTTGAGCCGAATTCTGACTCTCTGCACTTATTTCCAGTTTCAAATTACGACGTTTTATACCGAAAATATGCCAATTACTGAAAACCGCGATGGGTCATATTTTGCCCAAACCCCCCTGCAGTTTTTAAAATGTCTGAAATGTCGGAAATTTGACTCCTGAGCGGGATTTTTTGAGCCGAATTTTGACTCTCTGCATCTATTTTCAGCTTCAAATTACGACGTTTCATACCGAAAATATGCCAATTACTGTAAACGGTGATGGGTCATATTTTGCCCAAACCCCCCCCTGCAGTTTTCAAAATGTCTGAGATGTCAGAAATTTGACTCCTGAGCCTGATTTTTTATCCGAATTCTGACTCTCTGCAACTATTTTCAGTTTCAAATTACGACTTTTTATACCAAAAATATCCCAATTACTGAAAACGGCGATAGGTCATATTTTGCCCAAACCCCCCTGCAGTTTTCAAAATGTCTAAAATGTCGGAAATTTGACTCCTGAGCGTGATTTTTGAGCCGAATTCTGACTCTCTGCACCTATTTTCAGTTTCAAATTACGACGTTTCATACCGAAAATATGCCAATTACTGTAAACGGCGATGGGTCATATTTTGCCCAAACCCCCCTGCAGTTTCTAAAATGTCAGAAATGTCGGAAATTTGACTCCTGAGCTTGATTTTTGAGCCGAATTCTGACTCTCTGCACCTATTTTCAGTTTCAAATTACGACGTTTCATAACGAAAATATGCCAATTACTGTAAACGGCGATGGGTCATATTTTGCCCAAACCCCCCCTGCAGTTTTCGAAATGTCTGAAATGTCGGAAATTTGACTCCTGAGCGTGATTTTTTATCTGAATTCTGACTCTCTGCACCTATTTTCAGTTTCAAATTACGACTTTTTATAATGAAAATATGCCAATTACTGAAAACATCGATGGGTCATATTTTGCCCAAACCCCACTGCAGTTTTCAAAATGTCTGAAATGTCGGAAATTTGACTCTTGAACGTGATTTTTTTATCCGAATTCTGACTCTCTGCACCTATTTTCAGTTTCAAATTACGACTTTTTATACCAAAAATATGCCAATTACTGAAAACAGCGATGGGTCATATTTTGGCCAAACCTCCCTGCAGTTTTCAAAATGTCTGAAATGTCGGAAATTTGACTCCTGAGCGTGATTTTTGAGCCGAATTCTGACTCACTGCACTTATTTTCAGTTTCAAATTACGACGTTTTATACCGAAAATATGCCAATTACCCAAAAACGGCGATGGGTCATATTTTGCCCAAACCCCCCTGCAGTTTTTAGAATGTCTGAAATGTCGGAAATTTGACTCCTGAGCGTGATTTTTGAGCCGAATTCTGACTCTCTGCACCTATTTTCAGTTTCAAATTACGACGTTTCATACCGAAAATATGACAATTACTAAAAACGGCGATGGGTCATATTTTGACCAAACCCCCCTGCAGTTTTCAAAATGTCTGAAATGTCGGAAATTTCACTCATGAGCGTGATTTTTTATCCGAATTCTGACTCTCTGCACCTATTTTCAGTTTCAAATTACGATTTTTATACCAAAAATATGCCAATTACTGAAAACAACGATGTGTCATATTTTGCCCAAACCCCCCTGCAGTTTACAAAAGGTCTGAAATGTCGGAAATTTGACTCCTGAGCGTGATTTTTGAGCGGAATTCTGACTCTCTGCATCTATTTTCAGCTTCAAATTACTACGTTTCATACCGAAAATAAGCCAATTACTGTAAACGGCGATGGGTCATATTTTGCCCAAATCCCCCCTGCAGTTTTCAAAATGTCTAAAATGTCGGAAATTTGACTCCTGAGCGTGATTTTTGAGCCGAATTCTGACTCTCTGCACCTATTTTCAGTTTCAAATTACGACTTTTCATACCTAAAATATGCCAATTACTGAAAACGGCGATGGGTCATATTTTGCCCAAACCCCCCTGCAGTTTTTAAAATGTCTGAAATGTCGGAAATTTGACTCCTGAGTGTGATTTTTGAGCCGAATTCTGAATCTCTGCATCTATTTTCAGCTTCAAATTACTACGTTTCATACCGAAAATATGCCAATTACTGTAAACGGCATCGGGTCATATTTTGCCCAAACCCCCCCTGCAGTTTCAAAATGTCTGAGATGTCGGAAATTTGACTCCTGAGAGTGATTTTTTATCCGAATTCTGACTCTCTGCACCTATTTTCAGTTTCAAATTACGACTTTTCATACCTAAAATATGCCAATTACTGAAAACGGCGATGGGTCATATTTTGCCCAAACCCCCCTGCAGTTTTCAAAATGTCTAAAATGTCGGAAATTTGACTCCTGAGCGTGATTTTTGAGCCGAATTCTGACTCTCTGCACCTTTTTTCAGTTTAAAATTACGACGTTTCATACCGAAAATATGCCAATTACTGAAAACGGCGATAGGTCATATTTTGCCCAAACCCCCCTGCAGTTTTAAAATGTCAGAAATGTCGGAAATTTGACTCCTGAGCTTGATTTTTGAGCCGAATTCTGACTCTCTGCACCTATTTTCAGTTTCAAATTACGACGTTTCATACCGAAAATATGCCAATTACTGTAAACGGTGATGGGTCATATTTTGCCCAAACCCCCCCTGGAGTTTTCAAAATGTCTGGGATGTCAGAAATTTTACTCCTGAGCGTGATTTTTTATCCGAATTCTGACTCTCTGCAACTATTTTCAGTTTCAAATTACGACTTTTTATACCGAAAATATCCCAATTACTGCAAACGGCGATAGGTCATATTTTGCCCAAACCCCCCTGCAGTTTTCAAAATGTCTAAAATGTCGGAAATTTGACTCCTGAGCGTGATTTTTGAGCCGAATTCTGACTCTCTGCACCTATTTTCAGTTTCAAATTACGAAGTTTCATACCGAAAATATGCCAATTACTGATAACGGCGATGGGTCATATTTTGCCCAAACCCCCCTGCAGTTTCTAAAATGTCAGAAATGTCGGAAATTTGACTCCTGAGCTTGATTTTTGAGCCGAATTCAGACTCTCTGCACCTATTTTCAGTTTCAAATTACGACGTTTCATACCGAAAATATGCCAATTACTGTAAACATCGATGGGTCATATTTTGCCCAAACCCCCCTGCAGTTTTCGAAATGTCTGAAATGTCGGAAATTTGACTCCTGAGCGTGATTTTTTATCTGAAGTCTGACTCTCTGCACCTATTTTCAGTTTCAAATTACGACTTTTTGTAATGAAAATATGCCAATAACTGAAAACATCGATGGGTCATATTTTGCCCAAACCCCACTGCAGTTTTCAAAATGTCTGAAATGTCGGAAATTTGACTCCTGAACGTGATTTTTTTATCCGAATTCTGACTCTCTGCACCTATTTTCAGTTTCAAATTAAGGCTTTTTATACCGAAAATATGCCAATTACTGAAAACGGCGATGGGTCATATTTTGCCCAAACCCCCCCTGCAGTTTTCAAAATGTCTGAAATGTCGGAAATTTGACTCCTGAGCGTGATTTTTGAGCCGAATTCTGACTCTCTGCACCTATTTTCAGTTTCAAATTACGACGTTTCATACCGAAAATATGCCAATTACTGAAAACGGCGATGGGTCATATTTTGCCCAAACCCCCCTGCAGTTTCTAAAATGTCAGAAATGTCGGAAATTTGACTCCTGAGCTTGATTTTTGAGCCGAATTCTGACTCTCTGCACCTATTTTCAGTTTCAAATTACGACGTTTCATACCGAAAATATGCCAATTACTGTAAACGGCGATGGGTCATATTTTGCCCAAACCCCCCTGCAGTTTTCGAAATGTCTGAAATGTCGGAAATTTGACTCCTGAGCGTGATTTTTTATCTGAATTCTGACTCTCTGCACCTATTTTCAGTTTCAAATTACGACTTTTTATAATGAAAATATGCCAATTACTGAAAACATCGATGGGTCATATTTTGCCCAAACCCTACTGCAGTTTTCAAAATGTCTGAAATGTCGGAAATTTGACTCCTGAACGTGATTTTTTTATCCGAATTCTGACTCTCTGCACCTATTTTCAGTTTCAAATTACGGCTTTTTATACCGAAAATATGCCAATTACTGAAAACGGCGATGGGTCATATTTTGCCCAAACCCCACTACAGTTTTCAAAATGTCTGAAAAGTCGAAATGTCGGAAATTTGACTCCTGAGCGTAATTTTTGAGCCGAATTCTGACTCTCTGCACCTATTTTCAGTTTCAAATTACGACTTTTTTTACTGAATATATGCCAATTACTGAAAACGGCGATGGGTCATATTTTGGCCAAACCCCCCTGCAGTTTTCAAAATGTCTGAAATGTCTGAAATTTGACTCCTGAGCGTGATTTTTGAGCCGAATTCTGACTCTCTGCACTTATTTCCAGTTTCAAATTACGACGTTTCATACCGAAAATATGCCAATTACTGAAAACCGCGATGGGTCATATTTTGCCCAAACCCCCCCCTGCAGTTTTTAAAATGTCTGAAATGTCGGAAATTTGACTCCTGAGCGTGATTTTTTGAGCCGAATTTTGACTCTCTGCATCTATTTTCAGCTTCAAATTACGACGTTTCATACCGAAAATATGCCAATTACTGTAAACAGTGATGGGTCATATTTTGCCCAAACCCCCCCTGCAGTTTTCAAAATGTCTGAGATGACAGAAATTTGACTCCTAAGCGTGATTTTTTATCCGAATTCTGACTCTCTGCAACTATTTTCAGTTTCAAATTACGACTTTTTATACCGAAAATATCCCAATTACTGAAAACGGCGATAGGTCATATTTTGCCCAAACCCCCCTGCAGTTTTCAAAATGTCTAAAATGTCGGAAATTTGACTCCTGAGCGTGATTTTTGAGCCGAATTCTGACTCTCTGCACCTATTTTCAGTTTCAAATTACGACGTTTCATACCGAAAATATGCCAATTACTGAAAACGGCGATGGGTCATATTTTGCCCAAACCCCCCTGCAGTTTCTAAAATGTCAGAAATGTCGGAAATTTGACTCCTGAGCTTGATTTTTGAGCCGAATTCTGACTCTCTGCACCTATTTTCAGTTTCAAATTACGACGTTTCATAACGAAAATATGCCAATTACTGTAAACGGCGATGGGTCATATTTTGCCCAAACCCCCCTGTAGTTTTCGAAATGTCTGAAATGTCGGAAATTTGACTCCGAGCGTGATTTTTTATCTGAATTCTGACTCTCTGCACCTATTTTCAGTTTCAAATTACGACTTTTTATAATGAAAATATGCCAATTACTGAAAACATCGATGGGTGATATTTTGCCCAAACCCCACTGCAGTTTTCAAAATGTCTGAAATGTCGGAAATTTGACTACTGAACGTGATTTTTTTATCCGAATTCTGACTCTCTGCACCTATTTTCAGTTTCAAATTACGACTTTTTATACCAAAAATATGCCAATTACTGAAAACGGCGATGGGTCATATTTTGGCCAAACCTCCCTGCAGTTTTCAAAATGTCTGAAATGTCGGAAATTTGACTCCTGAGCGTGATTTTTGAGCCGAATTCTGACTCTCTGCACTTACTTTCAGTTTCAAATTACGACGTTTTATACCGAAAATATGCCAATTACCCAAAAACGGCGATGGGTCATATTTTGCCCAAACCCCCCTGCAGTTTTCAAAATGTCTGAAATGTCGGAAATTTCACTCATGAGCGTGATTTTTTATCCGAATTCTGACTCTCTGCACCTTTTTTCAGTTTCAAATTACGACTTTTTATACCAAAAATATGCCAATTACTGAAAACAGCGATGTGTCATATTTTGCCCAAACCCCCTTGCAGTTTACAAAAGGTCTGAAATGTCGGAAATTTGACTCCTGAGCGTGATTTTTGAGCCGAATTCTGACTCTCTGCATCTATTTTCAGCTTCAAATTACTACGTTTCATACCGAAAATATGCCAATTACTGTAAACGGCGATGGGTCATATTTTGCCCAAATCCCCCTGCAGTTTTCAAAATGTCTAAAATGTCGGAAATTTGACTCCTGAGCGTGATTTTTGAGCCGAATTCTGACTCTCTGCAATTATTTTCAGTTTCAAATTACGACTTTTCATACCTAAAATATGCCAATTACTGAAAACGGCGATGGGTCATATTTTGCCCAAACTCCCCTGCAGTTTTTAAAATGTCTGAAATGTCGGAAATTTGACTCCTGAGCGTGATTTTTGAGCCGAATTCTGACTCTCTGCATCTATTTTCAGTTTCAAATTACTACGTTTCATACCGAAAATATGCCAATTACTGTAAACGGCGATGGGTTATATTTTGCCCAAACCCCCCCTGCAGTTTCAAAATGTCTGAGATGTCGGAAATTTGACTCCTGAGCGTGATTTTTTATCCGAATTCTGACTCTCTGCACCTATTTTCAGTGTCAAATTACGACTTTTTATACCGAAAATATCCAAATTACTGAAAACGGCAATGGGTCATATTTTGCCCAAACCCCCCTGCAGTTTTCAAAATGTCTAAAATGTCGAAAATTTGACTCCTGAGCGTGATTTTTGAGCCGAATTCTGACTCTCTGCACCTTTTTTCAGTTTCAAATTACGACGTTTCATACCGAAAATATGCCAATTACTGAAAACGGCGATAGGTCATATTTTGCCCAAACTCCCCTGCAGTTTTAAAATGTCAGAAATGTCGGAAATTTGACTCCTGAGCTTGATTTTTGAGCCGAATTCTGACTCTCTGCACCTATTTTCAGTTTCAAATTACGACGTTTCATACCGAAAATATGCCAATTACTGTAAACGGCGATGGGTCATATTTTGCCCAAACCCCCCTGCAGTTTTCGAAATGTCTGAACTGTAGGAAATTTGACTCCTGAGCATGATTTTTTATCTGAATTCTGACTCTCTGCACCAAATTTCAGTTTCAAATTACGACTTTTTATACCGAAAATATGCCAATTACTGAAAACGGCGATGGGTCATATTTTGCCCAAACCCCCCTGCAGGTTTTAAAATGTCTGAAATGTCGGAAATTTGACTCCTGAGCGTGATTTTTTGAGCCGAATTTTGACTCTCTGCATCTATTTTCAGCTTCAAATTACGACGTTTCATACCGAAAATATCCCAATTACTGAAAACGGCGATAGGTCATATTTTTCCCAAACCCCTCTGCAGTTTTCAAAATGTCTAAAATGTCGGAAATTTGACTCCTGAGCGTGATTTTTGAGCCGAATTCTGACTCTCTGCACCTATTTTCAGTTTCAAATTACGACGTTTCATACCGAAAATATGCCAATTACTGAAAACGGCGATGGGTCATATTTTGCCCAAACCCCCCTGCAGTTTCTAAAATGTCAGAAATGTCGGAAATTTGACTCCTGAGCTTGATTTTTGAGCCGAATTCTGACTCTCTGCACCTATTTTCAGTTTCAAATTACGACGTTTCATAACGAAAATATGCCAATTACTGTAAACGGCGATGGGTCATATTTTGCCCAAACCCCCCTGCAGTTTTCGAAATGTCTGAAATGTCGGAAATTTGACTCCGAGCGTGATTTTTTATCTGAATCTGACTCTCTGCACCTATTTTCAGTTTCAAATTACGACTTTTTATAATGAAAATATGCCAATTACTGAAAACATCGATGGGTCATATTTTGCCCAAACCCCACTGCAGTTTTCAAAATGTCTGAAATGTCGGAAATTTGACTCCTGAACGTGATTTTTTTATCCGAATTCTGACTCTCTGCACCTATTTTCAGTTTCAAATTACGACTTTTTATACCAAAAATATGCCAATTACTGAAAACGGCGATGGGTCATATTTTGCCCAAACCCCCCCTGCAGTTTTCAAAATGTCTGAAATGTCGGAAATTTGACTCCTGAGCGTGATTTTTGAGCCGAATTCTGACTCTCTGCACCTATTTTCAGTTTTAAATTACGACGTTTCATACCGAAAATATGCCAATTACTGAAAACGGCGATGGGTCATATTTTGCCCAAACCCCCCTGCAGTTTCTAAAATGTCAGAAATGTCGGAAATTTGACTCCTGAGCTTGATTTTTGAGCCGAAATCTGACTCTCTGCACCTATTTTCAGTTTTAAATTACGACGTTTCATACCGAAAATATGCCAATTACTGTAAACGGCGATGGGTCATATTTTGCCCAAACCCCCCTGCAGTTTTCGAAATGTCTGAAATGTCGGAAATTTGACTCCTGAGCGTGATTTTTTATCTGAATTCTGACTCTCTGCACCTATTTTCAGTTTCAAATTACGACTTTTTATAATGAAAATATGCCAATTACTGAAAACATCGATGGGTCATATTTTGCCCAAACCCTACTGCAGTTTTCAAAATGTCTGAAATGTCGGAAATTTGACTCCTGAACGTGATTTTTTTATCCGAATTCTGACTCTCTGCACCTATTTTCAGTTTCAAATTACGGCTTTTTATACCGAAAATATGCCAATTACTGAAAACGGCGATGGGTCATATTTTGCCCAAACCCCACTACAGTTTTCAAAATGTCTGAAATGTCGAAATGTCGGAAATTTGACTCCTGAGCGTAATTTTTGAGCCGAATTCTGACTCTCTGCACCAATTTTCAGTTTCAAATTACGACTTTTTTTACCGAAAATATACCAATTACTGAAAACGGCGATGGGTCATATTTTGGCCAAACCCCCCTGCAGTTTTCAAAATGTCTGAAATGTCGGAAATTTGACTCCTGAGCGTGATTTTTGAGCCGAATTCTGACTCTCTGCACTTATTTCCAGTTTCAAATTACGACGTTTTATACCGAAAATATGCCAATTACTGAAAACCGCGATGGGTCATATTTTGCCCAAACCCCCCTGCAGTTTTTAAAATGTCTGAAATGTCGGAAATTTGACTCTTGAGCGTGATTTTTTGAGCCGAATTTTGACTCTCTGCATCTATTTTCAGCTTCAAATTACGACGTTTCATACCGAAAATATGCCAATTACTGTAAACGGCGATGGGTCATATTTTGCCCAAACCCCCCTGCAGTTTTCGAAATGTCTGAAATGTCGGAAATTTGACTCCTGAGCGTGATTTTTTATCTGAATTCTGACTCTCTGCACCTATTTTCAGTTTCAAATTACGACTTTTTATAATGAAAATATGCCAATTACTGAAAACATCGATGGGTCATATTTTGCCCAAACCCTACTGCAGTTTTCAAAATGTCTGAAATGTCGGAAATTTGACTCCTGAACGTGATTTTTTTATCCGAATTCTGACTCTCTGCACCTATTTTCAGTTTCAAATTACGGCTTTTTATACCGAAAATATGCCAATTACTGAAAACGGCGATGGGTCATATTTTGCCCAAACCACACTACAGTTTTCAAAATGTCTGAAATGTCGAAATGTCGGAAATTTGACTCCTGAGCGTAATTTTTGAGCCGAATTCTGACTCTCTGCACCTATTTTCAGTTTCAAATTACGACTTTTTTTACCGAAAATATACCAATTACTGAAAACGGCGATGGGTCATATTTTGGCCAAACCCCCCTGCAGATTTCAAAATGTCTGAAATGTCGGAAATTTGACTCCTGAGCGTGATTTTTGAGCCGAATTCTGACTCTCTGCACTTATTTCCAGTTTCAAATTACGACGTTTTATACCGAAAATATGCCAATTACTGAAAACCGCGATGGGTCATATTTTGCCCAAACCCCCCTGCAGTTTTTAAAATGTCTGAAATGTCGGAAATTTGACTCCTGAGCGTGATTTTTTGAGCCGAATTTTGACTCTCTGCATCTATTTTCAGCTTCAAATTACGACGTTTCATACCGAAAATATGCCAATTACTGTAAACGGTGATGGGTCATATTTTGCCCAAACCCCCCCTGCAGTTTTCAAAATGTCTGAGATGACAGAAATTTGACTCCTGAGCGTGATTTTTTATCCGAATTCTGACTCTCTGCAACTATTTTCAGTTTCAAATTACGACTTTTTATATCGAAAATATCCCAATTACTGAAAACGGCGATAGGTCATATTTTGCCCAAACCCCCCTGCAGTTTTCAAAATGTCTAAAATGTCGGAAATTTGACTCCTGAGCGTGATTTTTGAGCCGAATTCTGACTCTCTGCACCTATTTTCAGTTTCAAATTACGACGTTTCATACCGAAAATATGCCAATTACTGAAAACGGCGATGGGTCATATTTTGCCCAAACCCCCCTGCAGTTTCTAAAATGTCAGAAATGTCGGAAATTTGACTCCTGAGCTTGATTTTTGAGCCGAATTCTGACTCTCTGCACCTATTTTCAGTTTCAAATTACGACGTTTCATACCGAAAATATGCCAATTACTGTAAACGGCGATGGGTCATATTTTGCCCAAACCCCCCTGCAGTTTTCGAAATGTCTGAAATGTCGGAAATTTGACTCCTGAGCGTGATTTTTTATCTGAATTCTGACTCTCTGCACCTATTTTCAGTTTCAAATTACGACTTTTTATAATGAAAATATGCCAATTACTGAAAACATCGATGGGTCATATTTTGCCCAAACCCTACTGCAGTTTTCAAAATGTCTGAAATGTCGGAAATTTGACTCCTGAACGGGATTTTTTTATCCGAATTCTGACTCTCTGCACCTATTTTCAGTTTCAAATTACGGCTTTTTATACCGAAAATATGTTAATTACTGAAAACGGCGATGGGTCATATTTTGCCCAAACCCCACTACAGTTTTCAAAATGTCTGAAATGTCGAAATGTCGGAAATTTGACTCCTGAGCGTAATTTTTGAGCCGAATTCTGACTCTCTGCACCTATTTTCAGTTTCAAATTACGACTTTTTTTACCGAAAATATGCCAATTACTGAAAACGGCGATGGGTCATATTTTGGCCAAACCCCCCTGCAATTTTCAAAATGTCTGAAATGTCGGAAATTTGACTCCTGAGCGTGATTTTTGAGCCGAATTCTGACTCTCTGCACTTATTTCCAGTTTCAAATTACGACGTTTTATACCGAAAATATGCCAATTACTGAAAACCGCGATGGGTCATATTTTGCCCAAACCCCCCTGCAGTTTTCGAAATGTCTGAAATGTCGGAAATTTGACTCCGAGCGTGATTTTTTATCTGAATTCTGACTCTCTGCACCTATTTTCAGTTTCAAATTACGACTTTTTATAATGAAAATATGCCAATTACTGAAAACATCGATGGGTCATATTTTGCCCAAACCCCACTGCAGTTTTCAAAATGTCTGAAATGTCGGAAATTTGACTCCTGAGCGTGATTTTTGAGCCGAATTCTGACTCTCTGCACTTACTTTCAGTTTCAAATTACGACGTTTTATACCGAAAATATGCCAATTACCCAAAAACGGCGATGGGTCATATTTTGCCCAAACCCCCCTGCAGTTTTTAGAATGTCTGAAATGTCGGAAATTTGACTCCTGAGCGTGATTTTTGAGCCGAATTCTGACTCTCTGCACCTATTTTCAGTTTCAAATTACGAGGTTTCATACCGAAAATATGACAATTACTAAAAACGGCGATGGGTCATATTTTGCCCAAATCCCCCTGCAGTTTTCAAAATGTCTAAAATGTCGGAAATTTGACTCCTGAGCGTGATTTTTTATCCGAATTCTGACTCTCTGCACCTTTTTTCAGTTTCAAATTACGACTTTTCATACCTAAAATATGCCAATTACTGAAAACGGCGATGGGTCATATTTTGCCCAAACCTCCCTGCAGTTTTTAAATGTCTGAAATGTTGGAAATTTGACTCCTGAGCGTGATTTTTGAGCCGAATTCTGACTCTCTGCATCTATTTTCAGTTTCAAATTACTAAGTTTCATACCGAAAATATGCCAATTACTGTAAACGGCGATGGGTTATATTTTGCCCAAACCCCCCCTGCAGTTTCCAAATGTCTGAGATGTCGGAAATTTGACTCCTGAGCGTGATTTTTTATCCGAATACTGACTCTCTGCACCTATTTTCAGTGTCAAATTACGACTTTTTATACCGAAAATATCCAAATTACTGAAAACGGCAATGGGTCATATTTTGCCCAAACCCCCCTGCAGTTTTCAAAATGTCTAAAATGTCGGAAATTTGACTCCTGAGCGTGATTTTTGAGCCGAATTCTGACTCTCTGCACCTTTTTTCAGTTTCAAATTACGACGTTTCATACCGAAAATATGCCAATTACTGAAAACGGCGATAGGTCATATTTTGCCCAAACCCCCCTGCAGTTTTAAAATGTCAGAAATGTCGAAAATTTGACTCCTGAGCTTGATTTTTGAGCCGAATTCTGACTCTCTGCACCTATTTTCAGTTTCAAATTACGACGTTTCAAACCGAAAATATGCCAATTACTGTAAACGGCGATGGGTCATATTTTGCCCAAACCCCCCTGCAGTTTTCGAAATGTCTGAAATGTCGGAAATTTGACTCCTGAGCGTGATTTTTTATCTGAATTCTGACTCTCTGCACCAAATTTCAGTTTCAAATTACGACTTTTTATACCGAAAATATGCCAATTACTGAAAACGGCGATGGGTCATATTTTGCCCAAACCCCCCCTGCAGTTTTCAAAATGTCTGAAATGTCGGAAATTTGACTCCTGAGCTTGATTTTTGAGCCGAATTCTGACTCTCTGCACCTTTTTTCAGTTTCAAATTACGACTTTTTTTACCGAAAAATATGCCAATTACTGAAAACGGCGATGGGTCATATTTTGGCCAAACCCCCCTGCAGTTTTCAAAATGTCTGAAATGTCGGAAATTTGACTCTTGGGCATGATTTTTGAGCCGAAATCTGACTCTCTGCACTTATTTCCAGTTTCAAATTACGACGTTTTATACCGAAAATATGCCAATTACTGAAAACCGCGATGGGTCATATTTTGCCCAAACCCCCCTGCAGGTTTTAAAATGTCTGAAATGTCGGAAATTTGACTCCTGAGCGTGATTTTTTGAGCCGAATTTTGACTCTCTGCATCTATTTTCAGCTTCAAATTACGACGTTTCATACCGAAAATATCCCAATTACTGAAAACGGCGATAGGTCATATTTTGCCCAAACCCCCCTGCAGTTTTCAAAATGTCTAAAATGTCGGAAATTTGACTCCTGAGCGTGATTTTTGAGCCGAATTCTGACTCTCTGCACCTATTTTCAGTTTCAAATTACGACGTTTCATACCGAAAATATGCCAATTACTGAAAACGGCGATGGGTCATATTTTGCCCAAACCCCCCTGCAGTTTCTAAAATGTCAGAAATGTCGGAAATTTGACTCCTGAGCTTGATTTTTGAGCCGAATTCTGACTCTCTGCACCTATTTTCAGTTTCAAATTACGACGTTGCATAACGAAAATATGCCAATTACTGTAAACGGCGATGGGTCATATTTTGCCCAAACCCCCCTGCAGTTTTCGAAATGTCTGAAATGTCGGAAATTTGACTCCGAGCGTGATTTTTTATCTGAATTCTGACTCTCTGCACCTATTTTCAGTTACAAATTACGACTTTTTATAATGAAAATATGCCAATTACTGAAAACATCGATGGGTCATATTTTGCCCAAACCCCACTGCAGTTTTCAAAATGTCTGAAATGTCGGAAATTTGACTCCTGAACGTGATTTTTTTGTCCGAATTCTGACTCTCTGCACCTATTTTCAGTTTCAAATTACGACTTTTTATACCAAAAATATGCCAATTACTGAAAACGGCGATGGGTCATATTTTGGCCAAACCTCCCTGCAGTTTTCAAAATGTCTGAAATGTCGGAAATTTGACTCCTGAGCGTGATTTTTGAGCCGAATCTGACTCTCTGCACTTATTTTCAGTTTCAAATTACGACGTTTTATACCGAAAATATGCCAATTACCCAAAAACGGCGATGGGTCATATTTTGCCCAAACCCCCCTGCAGTTTTTAGAATGTCTGAAATGTCGGAAATTTGACTCCTGAGCGTGATTTTTGAGCCGAATTCTGACTCTCTGCACCTATTTTCAGTTTCAAATTACGAGGTTTCATACCGAAAATATGACAATTACTAAAAACGGCGATGGGTCATATTTTGACCAAACCCCCCTGCAGTTTTCAAAATGTCTGAAATGTCGGAAATTTCACTCATGAGCGTGATTTTTTATCCGAATTCTGACTCTCTGCACCTATTTTCAGTTTCAAATTACGACTTTTTATACCAAAAATATGCCAATTACTGAAAACAGCGATGTGTCATATTTTGCCCAAACCCCCCTGCAGTTTACAAAAGGTCTGAAATGTCGGAAATTTGACTCCTGAGCGTGATTTTTGAGCCGAATTCTGACTCTCTGCATCTATTTTCAGCTTCAAATTACTACGTTTCATACCGAAAATATGCCAATTACTGTAAACGGCGATGGGTCATATTTTGCCCAAATCCCCCTGCAGTTTTCAAAATGTCTAAAATGTCGGAAATTTGACTCCTGAGCGTGATTTTTGAGCCGAATTCTGACTCTCTGCACCTATTTTCAGTTTCAAATTACGACTTTTCATACCTAAAATATGCCAATTACTGAAAACGGCGATGGGTCATATTTTGCCCAAACCCCCCTGCAGTTTTTAAAATGTCTGAAATGTCGGAAATTTGACTCCTGAGCGTGATTTTTGAGCCGAATTCTGACTCTCTGTATCTATTTTCAGTTTCAAATTACTACGTTTCATACCGAAAATATGCCAATTACTGTAAACGGCGATGGGTCATATTTTGCCCAAACCCCCCCTGCAGTTTCAAAATGTCTGAGATGTCGGAAATTTGACTCCTGAGCGTGATTTTTTATCCGAATTCTGACTCTCTGCACCTATTTTCAGTTTCAAATTAAGGCTTTTTATACCGAAAATATGCCAATTACTGAAAACGGCGATGGGTTATATTTTGCCCAAACCCCCCCTGCAGTTTTCAAAATGTCTGAAATGTCGGAAATTTGACTCCTGAACGTGATTTTTTTATCCGAATTCTGACTCTCTGCACCTATTTTCAGTTTCAAATTAAGGATTTTTATACCGAAAATATGCCAATTACTGAAAACGGCGATGGGTCATATTTTGCCCAAACCCCCCCTGCAGTTTTCAAAATGTCTGAAATGTTGGAAATTTGACTCCTGAGCGTGATTTTTGAGCCGAATTCTGACTCTCTGCACCTATTTTCAGTTTCAAATTACGACGTTTCATACCGAAAATATGCCAATTACTGAAAACGGCGATGGGTCAAATTTTGCCCAAACCCCCCTGCAGTTTCTAAAATGTCAGAAATGTCGGAAATTTGACTCCTGAGCTTGATTTTTGAGCCGAATTCTGACTCTCTGCACCTATTTTCAGTTTCAAATTACGACGTTTCATACCGAAAATATGCCAATTACTGTAAACGGCGATGGGTCATATTTTGCCCAAACCCCCCTGCAGTTTTCGAAATGTCTGAAATGTCGGAAATTTGACTCCTGAGCGTGATTTTTTATCTGAATTCTGACTCTCTGCACCTATTTTCAGTTTCAAATTACGACTTTTTATAATGAAAATATGCCAATTACTGAAAACATCGATGGGTCATATTTTGCCCAAACCCTACTGCAGTTTTCAAAATGTCTGAAATGTCGGAAATTTGACTCCTGAACGTGATTTTTTTATCCGAATTCTGACTCTCTGCACCTATTTTCAGTTTCAAATTACGGCTTTTTATACCGAAAATATGCCAATTACTGAAAACGGCGATGGGTCATATTTTGCCCAAACCCCACTACAGTTTTCAAAATGTCTGAAATGTCGAAATGTCGGAAATTTGACTCCTGAGCGTAATTTTTGAGCCGAATTCTGACTCTCTGCACCTATTTTCAGTTTCAAATTACGACTTTTTTTACCGAAAATATGCCAATTACTGAAAACGGCGATGGGTCATATTTTGGCCAAACCCCCCTGCAGTTTTCAAAATGTCTGAAATGTCGGAAATTTGACTCCTGAGCGTGATTTTTGAGCCGAATTCTGACTCTCTGCACTTATTTCCAGTTTCAAATTACGACGTTTTATACCGAAAATATGCCAATTACTGAAAACCGCGATGGGTCATATTTTGCCCAAACCCCCCTGCAGTTTTTAAAATGTCTGAAATGTCGGAAATTTGACTCCTGAGCGTGATTTTTTGAGCCGAATTTTGACTCTCTGCATCTATTTTCAGCTTCAAATTACGACTGTTTCATACCGAAAATATGCCAATTACTGTAAACGGTGATGGGTCATATTTTGCCCAAACCCCCCCTGCAGTTTTCAAAATGTCTGAGATGACAGAAATTTGACTCCTGAGCGTGATTTTTTATCCGAATTCTGACTCTCTGCAACTATTTTCAGTTTCAAATTACGACTTTTTATACCGAAAATATCCCAATTACTGAAAACGGCGATAGGTCATATTTTGCCTAAACCCCCCTGCAGTTTCTAAAATGTCAGAAATGTCGGAAATTTGACTCCTGAGCTTGATTTTTGAGCCGAATTCTGACTCTCTGCACCTATTTTCAGTTTCAAATTACGACGTTTCATAACGAAAATATGCCAATTACTGTAAACGGCGATGGGTCATATTTTGCCCAAACCCCCCTGCAGTTTTCGAAATGTCTGAAATGTCGGAAATTTGACTCCGAGCGTGATTTTTTATCTGAATTCTGACTCTCTGCACCTATTTTCAGTTTCAAATTACGACTTTTTATAATGAAAATATGCCAATTACTGAAAACATCGATGGGTCATATTTTGCCCAAACCCCACTGCAGTTTTCAAAATGTCTGAAATGTCGGAAATTTGACTACTGAACGTGATTTTTTTATCCGAATTCTGACTCTCTGCACCTATTTTCAGTTTCAAATTACGACTTTTTATACCAAAAATATGCCAATTACTGAAAACGGCGATGGGTCATATTTTGGCCAAACCTCCCTGCAGTTTTCAAAATGTCTGAAATGTCGGAAATTTGACTCCTGAGCGTGATTTTTGAGCCGAATTCTGACTCTCTGCACTTACTTTCAGTTTCAAATTACGACGTTTTATACCGAAAAAATGCCAATTACCCAAAAACGGCGATGGGTCATATTTTGCACAAACCCCCCTGCAGTTTTTAGAATGTCTGAAATGTCGGAAATTTGACTACTGAGCGTGATTTTTGAGCCGAATTCTGACTCTCTGCACTTATTTTCAGTTTCAAATTACGAGGTTTCATACCGAAAATATGACAATTACTAAAAACGGCGATGGGTCATATTTTGACCAAACCCCCCTGCAGTTTTCAAAATGTCTGAAACGTCGGAAATTTCACTCATGAGCGTGATTTTTTATCCGAATTCTGACTCTCTGCACCTTTTTTCAGTTTCAAATTACGACTTTTTATACCAAAAATATGCCAATTACTGAAAACAGCGATGTGTCATATTTTGCCCAAACCCCCCTGCAGTTTACAAAAGGTCTGAAATGTCGGAAATTTGACTCCTGAGCGTGATATTTGAGCCGAATTCTGACTCTCTGCATCTATTTTCAGCTTCAAATTACTACGTTTCATACCGAAAATATGCCAATTACTGTAAACGGCGATGGGTCATATTTTGCCCAAATCCCCCTGCAGTTTTCAAAATGTCTAAAATGTCGGAAATTTGACTCCTGAGCGTGATTTTTGAGCCGAATTCTGACTCTCTGCACCTATTTTCAGTTTCAAATTACGACTTTTCATACCTAAAATATGCCAATTACTGAAAACGGCGATGGGTCATATTTTGCCCAAACCCCCCTGCAGTTTTTAAAATGTCTGAAATGTCGGAAATTTGACTCCTGAGCGTGATTTTTGAGCCGAATTCTGACTCTCTGCATCTATTTTCAGTTTCAAATTACTACGTTTCATACCGAAAATATGCCAATTACTGTAAACGGCGATGGGTTATATTTTGCCCAAACCCCCCCTGCAGTTTCAAAATGTCTGAGATGTCGGAAATTTGACTCCTGAGCGTGATTTTTTATCCGAATTCTGACTCTCTGCACCTATTTTCAGTGTCAAATTACGACTTTTTATACCGAAAATATCCAAATTACTGAAAACGGCAATGGGTCATATTTTGCCCAAACCCCCCTGCAGTTTTCAAAATGTCTAAAATGTCGGAAATTTGACTCCTGAGCGTGATTTTTGAGCCGAATTCTGACTCTCTGCACCTTTTTTCAGTTTCAAATTACGACGTTTCATACCGAAAATATGCCAATTACTGAAAACGGCGATAGGTCATATTTTGCCCAAACCCCCCTGCAGTTTTAAAATGTCAGAAATGTCGGAAATTTGACTCCTGAGCTTGATTTGTGAGCCGAATTCTGACTCTCTGCACCTATTTTCAGTTTCAAATTACGACGTTTCATACCGAAAATATGCCAATTACTGTAAACGGCGATGGGTCATATTTTGCCCAAACCCCCCTGCAGTTTTCGAAATGTCTGAAATGTCGGAAATTTGACTCCTGAGCGTGATTTTTTATCTGAATTCTGACTCTCTGCACCAAATTTCAGTTTCAAATTACGACTTTTTATACCGAAAATATGCCAATTACTGAAAACAGCGATGGGTCATATTTTGCCCAAACCCCCCCTGCAGTTTTCAAAATGTCTGAAATGTCGGAAATTTGACTCCTGAGCGTCATTTTTGAGCCGAATTCTGACTCTCTGCACCTTTTTTCAGTTTCAAATTACGACTTTTTTTACCGAAAATATGCCAATTACTGAAAACGGCGATGGGTCATATTTTGGCCAAACCCCCCTGCAGTTTTCAAAATGTCTGTAATGTCGGAAATTTGACTCTTGAGCATGATTTTTGAGCCGAATTCTGACTCTCTGCACATATTTCCAGTTTCAAATTACGACGTTTTATACCGAAAATATGCCAATTACTGAAAACCGCGATGGGTCATATTTTGCCCAAACCCCCCTGCAGGTTTTAAAATGTCTGAAATGTCGGAAATTTGACTCCTGAGCGTGATTTTTTGAGCCGAATTCTGACTCTCTGCACCTATTTTCAGTGTCAAATTACGACTTTTTATACCGAAAATATCCAAATTACTGAAAACGACAATGGGTCATATTTTGCCCAAACCCCCCTGTAGTTTTCAAAATGTCTAAAATGTCGGAAATTTGACTCCTGAGCGTGATTTTTGAGCCGAATTCTGACTCTCTGCACCTTTTTTCAGTTTCAAATTACGACGTTTCATACCGAAAATATGCCAATTACTGAAAACGGCGATAGGTCATATTTTGCCCAAACCCCCCTGCAGTTTTAAAATGTCAGAAATGTCGGAAATTTGACTCCTGAGCTTGATTTGTGAGCCGAATTCTGACTCTCTGCACCTATTTTCAGTTTCAAATTACGACGTTTCATACCGAAAATATGCCAATTACTGTAAACGGCGATGGGTCATATTTTGCCCAAACCCCCCTGCAGTTTTCGAAATGTCTGAAATGTCGGAAATTTGACTCCTGAGCGTGATTTTTTATCTGAATTCTGACTCTCTGCACCAAATTTCAGTTTCAAATTACGACTTTTTATACCGAAAATATGCCAATTACTGAAAACAGCGATGGGTCATATTTTGCCCAAACCCCCCCTGCAGTTTTCAAAATGTCTGAAATGTCGGAAATTTGACTCCTGAGCGTCATTTTTGAGCCGAATTCTGACTCTCTGCACCTTTTTTCAGTTTCAAATTACGACTTTTTTTACCGAAAATATGCCAATTACTGAAAACGGCGATGGGTCATATTTTGGCCAAACCCCCCTGCAGTTTTCAAAATGTCTGTAATGTCGGAAATTTGACTCTTGAGCATGATTTTTGAGCCGAATTCTGACTCTCTGCACTTATTTCCAGTTTCAAATTACGACGTTTTATACCGAAAATATGCCAATTACTGAAAACCGCGATGGGTCATATTTTGCCCAAACCCCCCTGCAGGTTTTAAAATGTCTGAAATGTCGGAAATTTGACTCCTGAGCGTGATTTTTTGAGCCGAATTTTGACTCTCTGCATCTATTTTCAGCTTCAAATTACGACGTTTCATACCGAAAATATCCCAATTACTGAAAACGGCGATAGGTCATATTTTGCCCAAACCCCCCTGCAGTTTTCAAAATGTCTAAAATGTCGGAAATTTGACTCCTGAGCGTGATTTTTGAGCCGAATTCTGACTCTCTGCACCTATTTTCAGTTTCAAATTACGACGTTTCATACCGAAAATATGCCAATTACTGAAAACGGCGATGGGTCATATTTTGCAAAAACCCCCCTGCAGTTTCTAAAATGTCATGAAATGTCGGAAATTTGACTCCTGAGCGTGATTTTTGAGCCGAATTCTGACTCTCTGCACCTATTTTCAGTTTCAAATTACGAGGTTTCATACCGAAAATATGACAATTACTAAAACGGCGATGGGTCATATTTTGACCAAACCCCCCTGCAGTTTTCGAAATGTCTGAAATGTCGGAAATTTCACTCATGAGCGTGATTTTTTATCCGAATTCTGACTCTCTGCACCTATTTTCAGTTTCAAATTACGACTTTTTATACCAAAAATATGCCAATTACTGAAAACAGCGATGTGTCATATTTTGCCCAAACCCCCCTGCAGTTTACAAAAGGTCTGAAATGTCGGAAATTTGACTCCTGAGCGTGATTTTTGAGCCGAATTCTGACTCTCTGCATCTATTTTCAGCTTCAAATTACTACGTTTCATACCGAAAATATGCCAATTACTGTAAACGGCGATGGGTCATATTTTGCCCAAATCCCCCTGCAGTTTTCAAAATATCTAAAATGTCGGAAATTTGACTCCTGAGCGTGATTTTTGAGCCGAATTCTGACTCTCTGCACCTATTTTCAGTTTCAAATTACGACTTTTCATACCTAAAATATGCCAATTACTGAAAACGGCGATGGGTCATATTTTGCCCAAACCCCCCTGCAGTTTTTAAAATGTCTGAAATGTCGGAAATTTGACTCCTGAGCGTGATTTTTGAGCCGAATTCTGACTCTCTGCATCTATTTTCAGCTTCAAATTACTACGTTTCATACCGAAAATATGCCAATTACTGTAAACGGCGATGGGTCATATTTTGCCCAAACCCCCCCTGCAGTTTTCAAAATATCTGAAGATGTCGGAAATTTGACTCCTGAGCGTGATTTTTGAGCCGAATTCTGACTCTCTGCACCTATTTTCAGTTTCAAATTAAGGCTTTTTATACCGAAAATATGCCAATTACTGAAAACGGCGATGGGTCATATTTTGCCCAAACCCCCCCTGCAGTTTTCAAAATGTCTGAAATGTCGGAAATTTGACTCCTGAACGTGATTTTTTTATCCGAATTCTGACTCTCTGCACCTATTTTCAGTTTCAAATTAAGGCTTTTTATACCGAAAATATGCCAATTACTGAAAACGGCGATGGGTCATATTTTGCCCAAACCCCCCCTGCAGTTTTCAAAATGTCTGAAATGTCGTAAATTTGACTCCTGAGCGTGATTTTTGAGCCGAATTCTGACTCTCTGCACCTATTTCAGTTTCAAATTACGACGTTTCATACCGAAAATATGCCAATTACTGTAAACGGCGATGGGTCATATTTTGCCCAAACCCCCCTGCAGTTTTCGAAATGTCTGAAATGTCGGAAATTTGACTCCTGAGCGTGATTTTTTATCTGAATTCTGACTCTCTGCACCTATTTTCAGTTTCAAATTACGACTTTTTATAATGAAAATATGCCAATTACTGAAAACATCGATGGGTCATATTTTGCCCAAACCCTACTGCTGTTTTCAAAATGTCTGAAATGTCGGAAATTTGACTCCTGAACGTGATTTTTTTATCCGAATTCTGACTCTCTGCACCTATTTTCAGTTTCAAATTACGGCTTTTTATACCGAAATTATGCCAATTACTGAAAACGGCGATGGGTCATATTTTGCCCAAACCCCACTACAGTTTTCAAAATGTCTGAAATGTCGAAATGTCGGAAATTTGACTCCTGAGCGTAATTTTTGAGCCGAATTCTGACTCTCTGCACCTATTTTCAGTTTCAAATTACGACTTTTTTTTACCGAAAATATGCCAATTACTGAAAACGGCGATGGGTCATATTTTGGCCAAACCCCCCTGCAGTTTTCAAAATGTCTGAAATGTCGGAAATTTGACTCCTGAGCGTGATTTTTGAGCCGAATTCTGACTCTCTGCACTTATTTCCAGTTTCAAATTACGACGTTTTATACCGAAAATATGCCAATTACTGAAAACCGCGATGGGTCATATTTTGCCCAAACCCCCCTGCAGTTTTTAAAATGTCTGAAATGTCGGAAATTTGACTCCTGAGCGTGATTTTTTGAGCCGAATTTTGACTCTCTGCATCTATTTTCAGCTTCAAATTACGACGTTTCATACCGAAAATATGCCAATTACTGTAAACGGTGATGGGTCATATTTTGCCCAAACCCCCCCTGCAGTTTTCAAAATGTCTGAGATGACAGAAATTTGACTCCTGAGCGTGATTTTTTATCCGAATTCTGACTCTCTGCAACTATTTTCAGTTTCAAATTACGACTTTTTATACCGAAAATATCCCAATTACTGAAAACGGCGATAGGTCATATTTTGCCCAAACCCTCCTGCAGTTTTCAAAATGTCTAAAATGTCGGAAATTTGACTCCTGAGCGTGATTTTTGAGCCGAATTCTGACTCTCTGCACCTATTTTCAGTTTCAAATTACGACGTTTCATACCGAAAATATGCCAATTACTGAAAACGGCGAAGGGTCATATTTTGCCCAAACCCCCCTGCAGTTTCTAAAATGTCAGAAATGTCGGAAATTTGACTCCTGAGCTTGATTTTTGAGCCGAATTCTGACTCTCTGCACCTATTTTCAGTTTCAAATTACGACGTTTCATAACGAAAATATGCCAATTACTGTAAACGGCGATGGGTCATATTTTGCCCAAACCCCCCTGCAGTTTTCGAAATGTCTGAAATGTCGGAAATTTGACTCCGAGCGTGATTTTTTATCTGAATTCTGACTCTCTGCACCTATTTTCAGTTTCAAATTACGACTTTTTATAATGAAAATATGCCAATTACTGAAAACATCGATGGGTCATATTTTGCCCAAACCCCACTGCAGTTTTCAAAATGTCTGAAATGTCGGAAATTTGACTAATGAACGTGATTTTTTTATCCGAATTCTGACTCTCTGCACCTATTTTCAGTTTCAAATTACGACTTTTTATACCAAAAATATGCCAATTACTGAAAACGGCGATGGGTCATATTTTGGCCAAACCTCCCTGCAGTTTTCAAAATGTCTGAAATGTCGGAAATTTGACTCCTGAGCGTGATTTTTGAGCCGAATTCTGACTCTCTGCACTTACTTTCAGTTTCAAATTACGACGTTTTATACCGAAAATATGCCAATTACCCAAAAACGGCGATGGGTCATATTTTGCCGAAACCACCCTGCAATTTTTAGAATGTCTGAAATGTCGGAAATTTGACTACTGAGCGTGATTTTTGAGCCGAATTCTGACTCTCTGCACCTATTTTCAGTTTCAAATTACGAGGTTTCATACCGAAAATATGACAATTACTAAAAACGGCGATGGGTCATATTTTGACCAAACCCCCCTGCAGTTTTCAAAATGTCTGAAATGTCGGAAATTTCACTCATGAGCGTGATTTTTTATCCGAATTCTGACTCTCTGCACCTTTTTTCAGTTTCAAATTACGACTTTTTATACCAAAAATATGCCAATTACTGAAAACAGCGATGTGTCATATTTTGCCCAAACCCCCCTGCAGTTTACAAAAGGTCTGAAATGTCGGAAATTTGACTCCTGAGCGTGATTTTTGTGCCGAATTCTGACTCTCTGCATCTATTTTCAGATTCAAATTACTACGTTTCATACCGAAAATATGCCAATTACTGTAAACGGCGATGGGTCATATTTTGCCCAAATCCCCCTGCAGTTTTCAAAATGTCTAAAATGTCGGAAATTTGACTCCTGAGGGTGATGTTTGAGCCGAATTCTGACTCTCTGCACCTATTTTCAGTTTCAAATTACGACTTTTCATACCTAAAATATGCCAATTACTGAAAACGGCGATGGGTCATATTTTGCCCAAACCCCCCTGCAGTTTTTAAAATGTCTGAAATGTCGGAAATTTGACTCCTGAGCGTGATTTTTGAGCCGAATTCTGACTCTCTGCATCTATTTTCAGTTTCAAATTACTACGTTTCTTACCGAAAATATGCCAATTACTGAAAACGGCGATAGGTCATATTTTGCCCAAACCCCCCTGCAGTTTTAAAATGTCAGAAATGTCGGAAATTTGACTCCTGAGCTTGATTTTTGAGCCGAATTCTGACTCTCTGCACCTATTTTCAGTTTCAAATTACGACGTTTCATACCGAAAATATGCCAATTACTGTAAACGGCGATGGGTCATATTTTGCCCAAACCCCCCTGCAGTTTTCGAAATGTCTGAAATGTCGGAAATTTGACTCCTGAGCGTGATTTTTTATCTGAATTCTGACTCTGCACCAAATTTCAGTTTCAAATTACGACTTTTTATACCGAAAATATGCCAATTACTGAAAACGGCGATGGATCATATTTTGCCCAAACCCCCCCTGCAGTTTTCAAAATGTCTGAAATGTCGGAAATTTGACTCCTGAGCGTCATTTTTGAGCCGAATTCTGACTCTCTGCACCTTTTTTCAGTTTCAAATTACGATTTTTTTTACCGAAAATATGCCAATTACTGAAAACGGCGATGGGTCATATTTTGGCCAAACCTCCCCTGCAGTTTTCAAAATGTCTGAAATGTCGGAAATTTGACTCTTGAGCATGATTTTTGAGCCGAATTCTGACTCTCTGCACTTATTTCCAGTTTCAAATTACGACGTTTTATACCGAAAATATGCCAATTACTGAAAACCGCGATGGGTCATATTTTGCCCAAACTCCCCTGCAGGTTTTAAAATGTCTGAAATGTCGGAAATTTGACTCCTGAGCGTGATTTTTTGAGCCGAATTTTGACTCTCTGCATCTATTTTCAGCTTCAAATTACGACGTTTCATACCGAAAATATGCCAATTACTGTAAACGGTGATGGGTCATATTTTGCCCAAACCCCCCCTGCAGTTTTCAAAATGTCTGAGATGACAGAAATTTGACTCCTGAGCGTGATTTTTTATCCGAATTCTGACTCTCTGCAACTATTTTCAGTTTCAAATTACGACTTTTTATACCGAAAATATCCCAATTACTGAAAACGGCGATAGGTCATATTTTGCCCAAACCCCCCTGCAGTTTTCAAAATGTCTAAAATGTCGGAAATTTGACTCCTGAGCGTGATTTTTGAGCCGAATTCTGACTCTCTGCACCTATTTTCAGTTTCAAATTACGACGTTTCATACCGAAAATATGCCAATTACTGAAAACGGCGATGGGTCATATTTTGCCCAAACCCCCCTGCAGTTTCTAAAATGTCAGAAATGTCGGAAATTTGACTCCTGAGCTTGATTTTTGAGCCGAATTCTGACTCTCTGCACCTATTTTCAGTTTCAAATTACGACGTTTCATAACGAAAATATGCCAAATACTGTAAACGGCGATGGGTCATATTTTGCCCAAACCCCCCTGCAGTTTTCGAAATGTCTGAAATGTCGGAAATTTGACTCCGAGCATGATTTTTTATCTGAATTCTGACTCTCTGCACCTATTTTCAGTTTCAAATTACGACTTTTTATAATGAAAATATGCCAATTACTGAAAACATCGATGGGTCATATTTTGCCCAAACCCCACTGCAGTTTTCAAAATGTCTGAAATGTCGGAAATTTGACTACTGAACGTGATTTTTTTATCCGAATTCTGACTCTCTGCACCTATTTTCAGTTTCAAATTACGACTTTTTATACCAAAAATATGCCAATTACTGAAAACGGCGATGGGTCATATTTTGGCCAAACCTCCCTGCAGTTTTCAAAATGTCTGAAATGTCGGAAATTTGACTCCTGAGCGTGATTTTTGAGCCGAATTCTGACTCTCTGCACTTACTTTCAGATTCAAATTACGACGTTTTATACCGAAAATATGCCAATTACCCAAAAACGGCGATGGGTCATATTTTGCCCAAACCCCCCTGCAGTTTTTAGAATGTCTGAAATGTCGGAAATTTGACTACTGAGCGTGATTTTTGAGCCGAATTCTGACTCTCTGCACCTATTTTCAGTTTCAAATTACGAGGTTTCATACCGAAAATATGACAATTACTAAAAACGGCGATGGGTCATATTTTGACCAAACCCCCCTGCAGTTTTCAAAATGTCTGAAATGTCGGAAATTTCACTCATGAGCGTGATTTTTTATCCGAATTCTGACTCTCTGCACCTATTTTCAGTTTCAAATTACGACTTTTTATACCAAAAATATGCCAATTACTGAAAACAGCGATGTGTCATATTTTGCCCAAACCCCCGTGCAGTTTACAAAAGGTCTGAAATGTCGGAAATTTGACTCCTGAGCGTGATTTTTGAGCCGAATTCTGACTCTCTGCATCTATTTTCAGCTTCAAATTACTACGTTTCATACCGAAAATATGCCAATTACTGTAAACGGCGATGGGTCATATATTGCCCAAATCCCCCTGCAGTTTTCAAAATGTCTAAAATGTCGGAAATTTGACTCCTGAGCGTGATTTTTGAGCCGAATTCTGACTCTCTGCACCTATTTTCAGTTTCAAATTACGACTTTTCATACCTAAAATATGCCAATTACTGAAAACGGCGAATGGGTCATATTTTGCCCAAACCCCCCTGCAGTTTTTAAAATGTCTGAAATGTCGGAAATTTGACTCCTGAGCGTGATTTTTGAGCCGAATTCTGACTCTCTGCATCTATTTTCAGCTTCAAATTACTACGTTTCATACCGAAAATATGCCAATTACTGTAAACGGCGATGGGTCATATTTTGCCCAAACCCCCCCTGCAGTTTCAAAATGTCTGAGATGTCGGAAATTTGACTCCTGAGCGTGATTTTTTATCCGAATTCTCACTCTCTGCACCTATTTTCAGTGTCAAATTACGAATTTTTATACCGAAAATATCCAAATTACTGAAAACGGCAATGGGTCATATTTTGCCCAAACCCCCCTGCAGTTTTCAAAATGTCTAAAATGTCGGAAATTTGACTCCTGAGCGTGATTTTTGAGCCGAATTCTGACTCTCTGCACCTTTTTTCAGTTTCAAATTACGACGTTTCATACCGAAAATATGCCAATTACTGAAAACGGCGATAGGTCATATTTTGCCCAAACCCCCCTGTAGTTTTAAAATGTCAGAAATGTCGGAAATTTGACTCCTGAGCTTGATTTTTGAGCCGAATTCTGACTCTCTGCACCTATTTTCAGTTTCAAATTACGACGTTTCATACCGAAAATATGCCAATTACTGTAAACGGCGATGGGTCATATTTTGCCAAAACCCCCCTGCAGTTTTCGAAATGTCTGAAATGTCGGAAATTTGACTCCTGAGCGTGATTTTTTATCTGAATTCTGACTCTCTGCACCAAATTTCAGTTTCAAATTACGACTTTTTATACGGAAAATATGCCAATTACTGAAAACGGCGATGGGTCATATTTTGCCCAAACCCCCCCTGCAGTTTTCAAAATGTCTGAAATGTCGGAAATTTGACTCCTGAGCGTCATTTTTGAGCCGAATTCTGACTCTCTGCACCTTTTTTCAGTTTCAAATTACGACTTTTTTTACCGAAAATATGCCAATTACTGAAAACGGCGATGGGTCATATTTTGGCCAAACCCCCCTGCAGTTTTCAAAATGTCTGAAATGTCGGAAATTTGACTCTTGAGCATGATTTTTGAGCCGAATTCTGACTCTCTGCACTTATTTCCAGTTTCAAATTACGACGTTTTATACCGAAAATATGCCAATTACTGAAAACCGCGATGGGTCATATTTTGCCCAAACCCCCCTGCAGGTTTTAAAATGTCTGAAATGTCGGAAATTTGACTCCTGAGCGTGATTTTTTGAGCCGAATTTCGACTCTCTGCATCTATTTTCAGCTTCAAATTACGACGTTTCATACCGAAAATATGCCAATTACTGTAAACGGTGATGGGTCATATTTTGCCCAAACCCCCCCTGCAGTTTTCAAAATGTCTGAGATGTCAGAAATTTGACTCCTGAGCCTGATTTTTTATCCGAATTCTGACTCTCTGCAGCTATTTTCAGTTTCAAATTACGACTTTTTATACCGAAAATATCCCAATTACTGAAAACGGCGATAGGTCATATTTTGCCCAAACCCCCCTGCAGTTTTCAAAATGTCTAAAATGTCGGAAATTTGACTCCTGAGCGTGATTTTTGAGCCGAATTCTGACTCTCTGCACCTATTTTCAGTTTCAAATTACGACGTTTCATACCGAAAATATGCCAATTACTGAAAACGGCGATGGGTCATATTTTGCCCAAACCCCCCTGCAGTTTCTGAAATGTCAGAAATGTCGGAAATTTGACTCCTGAGCTTGATTTTTGAGCCGAATTCTGACTCTCTGCACCTATTTTCAGTTTCAAATTACGACGTTTCATAACGAAAATATGCCAATTACTGTAAACGGCGATGGGTCATATTTTGCCCAAACCCCCCCTGCAGTTTTCGAAATGTCTGAAATGTCGGAAATTTGACTCCTGAGCGTGATTTTTTATCTGAATTCTGACTCTCTGCACCTATTTTCAGTTTCAAATTACGACTTTTTATAATGAAAATATGCCAATTACTGAAAACATCGATGGGTCATATTTTGCCCAAACCCCACTGCAGTTTTCAAAATGTCTGAAATGTCGGAAATTTGACTCCTGAACGTGATTTTTTTATCCGAATTCTGACTCTCTGCACCTATTTTCAGTTTCAAATTACGACTTTTTATACCAAAAATATGCCAATTACTGAAAACGGCGATGGGTCATATTTTGGCCAAACCTCCCTGCAGTTTTCAAAATGTCTGAAATGTCTGAAATTTGACTCCTGAGCGTGATTTTTGAGCCGAATCTGACTCTCTGCACTTATTTTCAGTTTCAAATTACGACGTTTTATACCGAAAATATGCCAATTACCCAAAAACGGCGATGGGTCATATTTTGCCCAAACCCCTCTGCAGTTTTTAGAATGTCTGAAATGTCGGAAATTTGACTCCTGAGCGTGATTTTTGAGCCGAATTCTGACTCTCTGCACCTATTTTCAGTTTCAAATTACGAGGTTTCATACCGAAAATATGACAATTACTAAAAACGGCGATGGGTCATCTTTTGACCAAACCCCCCTGCAGTTTTCAAAATGTCTGAAATGTCGGAAATTTCACTCATGAGCGTGATTTTTTATCCGAATTCTGACTCTCTGCACCTATTTTCAGTTTCAAATTACGACTTTTTATACCAAAAATATGCCAATTACTGAAAACAGCGATGTGTCATATTTTGCCCAAACCCCCGTGCAGTTTACAAAAGGTCTGAAATGTCGGAAATTTGACTCCTGAGCGTGATTTTTGAGCCGAATTCTGACTCTCTGCATCTATTTTCAGCTTCAAATTACTACGTTTCATACCGAAAATATGCCAATTACTGTAAACGGCGATGGGTCATATTTTGCCCAAATCCCCCTGCAGTTTTCAAAATGTCTAAAATGTCGGAAATTTGACTCCTGAGCGTGATTTTTGAGCCGAATTCTGACTCTCTGCACCTATTTTCAGTTTCAAATTACGACTTTTCATACCTAAAATATGCCAATTACTGAAAACGGCGATGGGTCATATTTTGCCCAAACCCCCCTGCAGTTTTTAAAATGTCTGAAATGTCGGAAATTTGACTCCTGAGCGTGATTTTTGAGCCGAATTCTGACTCTCTGCATCTATTTTCAGCTTCAAATTACTACGTTTCATACCGAAAATATGCCAATTACTGTAAACGGCGATGGGTCATATTTTGCCCAAACCCCCCCTGCAGTTTCAAAATGTCTGAGATGTCGGAAATTTGACTCCTGAGCGTGATTTTTTATCCGAATTCTCACTCTCTGCACCTATTTTCAGTGTCAAATTACGAATTTTTATACCGAAAATATCCAAATTACTGAAAACGGCAATAGGTCATATTTTGCCCAAACCCCCCTGCAGTTTTCAAAATGTCTAAAATGTCGGAAATTTGACTCCTGAGCGTAATTTTTGAGCCGAATTCTGACTCTCTGCACCTTTTTTCAGTTTCAAATTACGACGTTTCATACCGAAAATATGCCAATTACTGAAAACGGCGATAGGTCATATTTTGCCCAAACCCCCCTGCAGTTTTAAAATGTCAGAAATGTCGGAAATTTGACTCCTGAGCTTGATTTTTGAGCCGAATTCTGACTCTCTGCACCTATTTTCAGTTTCAAATTACGACGTTTCATACCGAAAATATGCCAATTACTGTAAACGGCGATGGGTCATATTTTGCCCAAACCCCCCTGCAGTTTTCGAAATGTCTGAAATGTCGGAAATTTGACTCCTGAGCGTGATTTTTTATCTGAATTCTGACTCTCTGCACCAAATTTCAGTTTCAAATTACGACTTTTTATACCGAAAATATGCCAATTACTGAAAACGGCGATGGGTCATATTTTGCCCAAACCCCCCCTGCAGTTTTCAAAATGTCTGAAATGTCGGAAATTTGACTCCTGAGCGTCATTTTTGAGCCGAATTCTGACTCTCTGCGCCTTTTTTCAGTTTCAAATTACGACTTTTTTTACCGAAAATATGCCAATTACTGAAAACGGCGATGGGTCATATTTTGGCCAAACCCCCCTGCAGTTTTCAAAATGTCTGAAATGTCGGAAATTTGACTCTTGTGCATGATTTTTGAGCCGAATTCTGACTCTCTGCACTTATTTCCAGTTTCAAATTACGACGTTTTATACCGAAAATATGCCAATTACTGAAAACCGCGATGGGTCATATTTTGCCCAAACCCCCCTGCAGGTTTTAAAATGTCTGAAATGTCGGAAATTTGACTCCTGAGCGTGATTTTTTGAGCCGAATTTTGACTCTCTGCATCTATTTTCAGCTTCAAATTACGACGTTTCATACCGAAAATATGCCAATTACTGTAAACGGTGATGGGTCATATTTTGCCCAAACCCCCCCTGCAGTTTTCAAAATGTCTGAGATGTCAGAAATTTGACTCCTGAGCCTGATTTTTTATCCGAATTCTGACTCTCTGCAGCTATTTTCAGTTTCAAATTACGACTTTTTATACCGAAAATATCCCAATTACTGAAAACGGCGATAGGTCATATTTTGCCCAAACCCCCCTGCAGTTTTCAAAATGTCTAAAATGTCGGAAATTTGACTCCTGAGCGTGATTTTTGAGCCGAATTCTGACTCTCTGCACCTATTTTCAGTTTCAAATTACGACGTTTCATACCGAAAATATGCCAATTACTGAAAACGGCGATGGGTCATATTTTGCCCAAACCCCCCTGCAGTTTCTAAAATGTCAGAAATGTCGGAAATTTGACTCCTGAGCTTGATTTTTGAGCCGAATTCTGACTCTCTGCACCTATTTTCAGTTTCAAATTACGACGTTTCATAACGAAAATATGCCAATTACTGTAAACGGCGATGGGTCATATTTTGCCCAAACCCCCCCTGCAGTTTTCGAAATGTCTGAAATGTCGGAAATTTGACTCCTGAGCGTGATTTTTTATCTGAATTCTGACTCTCTGCACCTATTTTCAGTTTCAAATTACGACTTTTTATAATGAAAATATGCCAATTACTGAAAACATCGATGGGTCATATTTTGCCCAAACCCCACTGCAGTTTTCAAAATGTCGGAAATTTTACTCCTGAACGTGATTTTTTTATCCGAATTCTGACTCTCTGCACCTATTTTCAGTTTCAAATTACGACTTTTTATACCAAAAATATGCCAATTACTGAAAACAGCGATGGGTCATATTTTGGCCAAACCTCCCTGCAGTTTTCAAAATGTCTGAAATGTCGGAAATTTGACTCCTGAGCGTGATTTTTGAGCCGAATTCTGACTCTCTGCACTTATTTTGTTTCAAATTACGACGTTTTATACCGAAAATATGCCAATTACCCAAAAACGGCGATAGGTCATATTTTGCCCAAACCCCCCTGCAGTTTTTAGAATGTCTGAAATGTCGGAAATTTGACTCCTGAGCGTGATTTTTGAGCCTGAATTCTGACTCTCTGCACCTATTTTCAGTTTCAAATTACAACGTTTCATACCGAAAATATGACAATTACTAAAAACGGCGATGGGTCATATTTTGACCAAACCCCCCTGCAGTTTTCAAAATGTCTGAAATGTCGGAAATTTCACTCATGAGCGTGATTTTTTATCCGAATTCTGACTCTCTGCACCTATTTTCAGTTTCAAATTACGACTTTTTATACCAAAAATATGCCAATTACTGAAAACAACGATGTGTCATATTTTGCCCAAACCCCCCTGCAGTTTACAAAAGGTCTGAAATGTCGGAAATTTGACTCCAGAGCGTGATTTTTGAGCGGAATTCTGACTCTCTGCATCTATTTTCAGCTTCAAATTACTACGTTTCATACCGAAAATAAGCCAATTACTGTAAACGGCGATGTGTCATATTTTGCCCAAATCCCCCTGCAGTTTTCAAAATGTCTAAAATGTCGGAAATTTGACTCCTGAGCGTGATTTTTGAGCCGAATTCTGACTCTCTGCACCTATTTTCAGTTTCAAATTACGACTTTTCATACCTAAAATATGCCAATTACTGAAAACGGCGATGGGTCATATTTTGCCCAAACCCCCCTGCAGTTTTTAAAATGTCTGAAATGTCGGAAATTTGACTCCTGAGCGTGATTTTTGAGCCGAATTCTGACTCTCTGCATCTATTTTCAGCTTCAAATTACTACGTTTCATACCGAAAATATGCCAATTACTGTAAACGGCGATGGGTCATATTTTGCCCAAACCCCCCCTGCAGTTTCAAAATGTCTGAGATGTCGGAAATTTGACTCCTGAGCGTGATTTTTTATCCGAATTCTGACTCTCTGCACCTATTTTCAGTTTCAAATTACGACTTTTTATACCGAAAATATCCAAATTACTGAAAACGGCAATGGGTCATATTTTGCCCAAACCCCCCTGCAGTTTTCAAAATGTCTAAAATGTCGGAAATTTGACTCCTGAGCGTGATTTTTGAGCTGAATTCTGACTCTCTGCACCTTTTTCAGTTTAAAATTACGACGTTTCATACCGAAAATATGCCAAATACTGAAAACGGCGATAGGTCATATTTTGCCCAAACCCCCCTGCAGTTTTAAAATGTCAGAAATGTCGGAAATTTGACTCCTGAGCTTGATTTTTGAGCCGAATTCTGACTCTCTGCACCTATTTTCAGTTTCAAATTACGACGTTTCATACCGAAAATATGCCAATTAGTGTAAACGGTGATGGGTCATATTTTGCCCAAACCCCCCCTGCCGTTTTCAAAATGTCTGGGATGTCAGAAATTTTACTCCTGAGCGTGATTTTTTATCCGAATTCTGACTCTCTGCAACTATTTTCAGTTTCAAATTACGACTTTTTATACCGAAAATATCCCAATTACTGAAAACGGCGATAGGTCATATTTTGCCCAAACCCCCCTGCAGTTTTCAAAATGTCTAAAATGTCGGAAATTTGACTCCTGAGCGTGATTTTTGAGCCGAATTCTGACTCTCTGCACCGATTTTCAGTTTCAAATTACGAAGTTTCATACCGAAAATATGCCAATTACTGAATAGGCGATGGGTCATATTTTGCCCAAACCCCCCTGCAGTTTCTAAAACGTCAGAAATGTCGGAAATTTGACTCCTGAGCTTGATTTTTGAGCCGAATTCTGACTCTCTGCACCTATTTTCAGTTTCAAATTACGACGTTTCATACCGAAAATATGCCAATTACTGTAAACGGCGATGGGTCATATTTTGCCCAAACCCCCCTGCAGTTTTCGAAATGTCTGAAATGTCGGAAATTTGACTCCTGAGCGTGATTTTTTATCTGAATTCTGACTCTCTGCACCTATTTTCAGTTTCAAATTAAAGCTTTTTATACCGAAAATATGCCAATTACTGAAAACGGCGATGGGTCATATTTTGCCCAAACCCCCCCTGCAGTTTTCAAAATGTCTGAAATGTCGGAAATTTGACTCCTGAGCGTGATTTTTGAGCCGAATTCTGACTCTCTGCACCTGTTTTCAGTTTCAAATTACGACGTTTCATACCGAAAATATGCCAATTACTGAAAACGGCGATGGGTCATATTTTGCCCAAACCCCCCTGCAGTTTCTAAAATGTCAGAAATGTCGGAAATTTGACTCCTGAGCTTGATTTTTGAGCCGAATTCTGACTCTCTGCACCTATTTACAGTTTCAAATTACGACGTTTCATACCGAAAATATGCCAATTACTGTAAACGGCGATGGGTCATATTTTGTCCAAACCCCCCTGCAGTTTTCGAAATGTCTGAAATGTCGGAAATTTGACTCCTGAGCGTGATTTTTTATCTGAATTCTGACTCTCTGCGCCTATTTTCAGTTTAAATTTACGACTTTTTATAATGAAAATATGCCAATTACTGAAAACATCGATGGGTCATATTTTGCCCAAACCCTACTGCAGTTTTCAAAATGTCTGAAATGTCGGAAATTTGACTCCTGAACGTGATTTTTTTATCCGAATTCTGACTCTCTGCACCTATTTTCAGTTTCAAATTACGGCTTTTTATACCGAAAATATGCCAATTACTGAAAACGGCGATGGGTCATATTTTGGCCAAACCCCACTACAGTTTTCAAAATGTCTGAAATGTCGAAATGTCGGAAATTTGACTCCTGAGCGTAATTTTTGAGCCGAATTCTGACTCTCTGCACCTATTTTCAGTTTCAAATTACGACTTTTTTTACCGAAAATATGCCAATTACTGAAAACGGCGATGGGTCATATTTTGGCCAAACCCCCCTGCAGTTTTCAAAATGTCTGAAATGTCGAAAATTTGACTCCTGAGCGTGATTTTTGAGCCGAATTCTGACTCTCTGCACCTAATTTCAGTTTCAAATTACGACTTTTCATACCTAAAATATGCCAATTACTGAAAACGGCGATGGGTCATATTTTGCCCAAACCCCCCTGCAGTTTTCAAAATGTCTAAAATGTCGGAAATTTGACTCCTGAGCGTGATTTTTGAGCCGAATTCTGACTCTCTGCACCTTTTTTCAGTTTAAAATTACGACGTTTCATACCGAAAATATGCCAATTACTGAAAACGGCGATAGGTCATATTTTGCCCAAACCCCCCTGCAGTTTTAAAATGTCAGAAATGTCGGAAATTTGACTCCTGAGCTTGATTTTTGAGCCGAATTCTGACTCTCTGCACCTATTTTCAGTTTCAAATTACGACGTTTCATACCGAAAATATGCCAATTAGTGTAAACGGTGATGGGTCATATTTTGCCCAAACCCCCCCCTGCAGTTTTCAAAATGTCTGGGATGTCAGAAATTTTACTCCTGAGCGTGATTTTTTATCCGAATTCTGACTCTCTGCAACTATTTTCAGTTTCAAATTACGACTTTTTATACCGAAAATATCCCAATTACTGAAAACGGCGATAGGTCATATTTTGCCCAAACCCCCCTGCAGTTTTCAAAATGTCTAAAATGTCGGAAATTTGACTCCTGAGCGTGATTTTTGAGCCGAATTCTGACTCTCTGCACCGATTTTCAGTTTCAAATTACGAAGTTTCATACCGAAAATATGCCAATTACTGAAAAGGCGATGGGTCATATTTTGCCCAAACCCCCCTGCAGTTTCTAAAATGTCAGAAATGTCGGAAATTTGACTCCTGAGCTTGATTTTTGAGCCGAATTCTGACTCTCTACACCTATTTTCAGTTTCAAATTACGACGTTTCATACCGAAAATATGCCAATTACTGTAAACGGCGATGGGTCATATTTTGCCCAAACCCCCCTGCAGTTTTCGAAATGTCTGAAATGTCGGAAATTTGACTCCTGAGCGTGATTTTTTATCTGAATTCTGACTCTCTGCACCTATTTTCAGTTTCAAATTAAAGCTTTTTATACCGAAAATATGCCAATTACTGAAAACGGCGATGGGTCATATTTTGCCCAAACCCCCCCTGCAGTTTTCAAAATGTCTGAAATGTCGGAAATTTGACTCCTGAGCGTGATTTTTGAGCCGAATTCTGACTCTCTGCACCTGTTTTCAGTTTCAAATTACGACGTTTCATACCGAAAATATGCCAATTACTGAAAACGGCGATGGGTCATATTTTGCCCAAACCCCCCTGCAGTTTCTAAAATGTCAGAAATGTCGGAAATTTGACTCCTGAGCTTGATTTTTGAGCCGAATTCTGACTCTCTGCGCCTATTTTCAGTTTAAATTTACGACTTTTTATAATGAAAATATGCCAATTACTGAAAACATCGATGGGTCATATTTTGTCCAAACCCCCCTGCAGTTTTCGAAATGTCTGAAATGTCGGAAATTTGACTCCTGAACGTGATTTTTTTATCCGAAATCTGACTCTCTGCACCTATTTTCAGTTTCAGATTACGGCTTTTTATACCGAAAATATGCCAATTACTGAAAACGGCGATGGGTCATATTTTGGCCAAACCCCACTACAGTTTTCAAAATGTCTGAAATGTCGAAATGTCGGAAATTTGACTCCTGAGCGTAATTTTTGAGCCGAATTCTGACTCTCTGCACCTATTTTCAGTTTCAAATTACGACTTTTTTTTACCGAAAATATGCCAATTACTGAAAACGGCGATGGGTCATATTTTGGCCAAACCCCCCTGCAGTTTTCAAAATGTCTGAAATGTCGGAAATTTGACTATTGAGCGTGATTTTTGAGCCGAATTCTGACTCTCTGCACTTATTTCCAGTTTCAAATTACGACGTTTTATACCGAAAATATGCCAATTACTGAAAACCGCGATGGGTCATATTTTGCCCAAACCCCCCTGCAGTTTTTAAAATGTCTGAAATGTCGGAAATTTGACTCCTGAGCGTGATTTTTTGAGCCGAATTTTGACTCTCTGCATCTATTTTCAGCTTCAAATTACGACGTTTCATACCGAAAATATGCCAATTACTGTAAACGGTGATGGGCCATATTTTGCCCAAACCCCCCCTGCAGTTTTCAAAATGTCTGAGATGACAGAAATTTGACTCCTGAGCGTGATTTTTGAGCCGAATTCTGACTCTCTGCACCTATTTTCAGTTTCAAATTACGACGTTTCATACCGAAAATATGCCAATTAGTGTAAACGGTGATGGGTCATATTTTGCCCAAACCCCCCCCCTGCAGTTTTCAAAATGTCTGGGATGTCAGAAATTTTACTCCTGAGCGTGATTTTTTATCCGAATTCTGACTCTCTGCAACTATTTTCAGTTTCAAATTACGACTTTTTATACCGAAAATATCCCAATTACTGAAAACGGCGATAGGTCATATTTTGCCCAAACCCCCCTGCAGTTTTCAAAATGTCTAAAATGTCGGAAATTTGACTCCTGAGCGTGATTTTTGAGCCGAATTCTGACTCTCTGCACCGATTTTCAGTTTCAAATTACGAAGTTTCATACCGAAAATATGCCAATTACTGAAAAGGCGATGGGTCATATTTTGCCCAAACCCCCCTGCAGTTTCTAAAATGTCAGAAATGTCGGAAATTTGACTCCTGAGCTTGATTTTTGAGCCGAATTCTGACTCTCTGCACCTATTTTCAGTTTCAAATTACGACGTTTCATACCGAAAATATGCCAATTACTGTAAACGGCGATGGGTCATATTTTGCCCAAACCCCCCTGCAGTTTTCGAAATGTCTGAAATGTCGGAAATTTGACTCCTGAGCGTGATTTTTTATCTGAATTCTGACTCTCTGCACCTATTTTCAGTTTCAAATTAAAGCTTTTTATACCGAAAATATGCCAATTACTGAAAACGGCGATGGGTCATATTTTGCCCAAACCCCCCCTGCAGTTTTCAAAATGTCTGAAATGTCGGAAATTTGACTCCTGAGCGTGATTTTTGAGCCGAATTCTGACGCTCTGCACCTGTTTTCAGTTTCAAATTACGACGTTTCATACCGAAAATATGCCAATTACTGAAAACGGCGATGGGTCATATTTTGCCCAAACCCCCCTGCAGTTTCTAAAATGTCAGAAATGTCGGAAATTTGACTCCTGAGCTTGATTTTTGAGCCGAATTCTGACTCTCTGCGCCTATTTTTAGTTTAAATTTACGACTTTTTATAATGAAAATATGCCAATTACTGAAAACATCGATGGGTCATATTTTGTCCAAACCCCCCTGCAGTTTTCGAAATGTCTGAAATGTCGGAAATTTGACTCCTGAACGTGATTTTTTTATCCGAAATCTGACTCTCTGCACCTATTTTCAGTTTCAGATTACGGCTTTTTATACCGAAAATATGCCAATTACTGAAAACGGCGATGGGTCATATTTTGGCCAAACCCCACTACAGTTTTCAAAATGTCTGAAATGTCGAAATGTCGGAAATTTGACTCCTGAGCGTAATTTTTGAGCCGAATTCTGACTCTCTGCACCTATTTTCAGTTTCAAATTACGACTTTTTTTACCGAAAATATGCCAATTACTGAAAACGGCGATGGGTCATATTTTGGCCAAACCCCCCTGCAGTTTTCAAAATGTCTGAAATGTCGGAAATTTGACTATTGAGCGTGATTTTTGAGCCGAATTCTGACTCTCTGCACTTATTTTCAGTTTCAAATTACGACGTTTTATACCGAAAATATGCCAATTACTGAAAACCGCGATGGGTCATATTTTGCCCAAACCCCCCTGCAGTTTCTAAAATGTCAGAAATGTCGGAAATTTGACTCCTGAGCTTGATTTTTGAGCCGAATTCTGAATCTCTGCACCTATTTTCAGTTTCAAATTACGACGTTTCATACCGAAAATATGCCAATTACTGTAAACGGCGATGGGTCATATTTTGCCCAAACCCCCCTGCAGTTTTCGAAATGTCTGAAATGTCGGAAATTTGACTCCTGAGCGTGATTTTTTATCTGAATTCTGACTCTCTGCGCCTATTTTCAGTTTCAAATTACGACTTTTTATAATGAAAATATGCCAATTACTGAAAACATCGATGGGTCATATTTTGCCCAAACCCTACTGCAGTTTTCAAAATGTCTGAAATGTCGGAAATTTGACTCCTGAACGTGATTTTTTTATCCGAATTCTGACTCTCTGCACCTATTTTCAGTTTCAAATTACGGCTTTTTATACCGAAAATATGCCAATTACTGAAAACGGCGATGGGTCATATTTTGGCCAAACCCCACTACAGTTTTCAAAATGTCTGAAATGTCGAAATGTCGGAAATTTGACTCCTGAGCGTAATTTTTGAGCCGAATTCTGACTCTCTGCACCTATTTTTAGTTTCAAATTACGACTTTTTTTACCGAAAATATGCCAATTACTGAAAACGGCGATGGGTCATATTTTGGCCAAACCCCCCTGCAGTTTTCAAAATGTCTGAAATGTCGGAAATTTGACTCCTGAACGTGATTTTTTTATCCGAATTCTGACTCTCTGCACCTATTTTCAGTTTCAAATTACGACTTTTTATACCAAAAATATGCCAATTACTGAAAACGGCGATGGGTCATATTTTGGCCAAACCTCCCTGCAGTTTTCAAAATGTCTGAAATGTCGGAAATTTGACTCCTGAGCGTGATTTTTGAGCCGAATTCTGACTCTCTGCACTTATTTCCAGTTTCAAATTACGACGTTTTATACCGAAAATATGCCAATTACTGAAAACCGCGATGGGTCATATTTTGCCCAAACCCCCCTGCAGTTTTTAAAATGTCTGAAATGTCGGAAATTTGACTCCTGAGCGTGATTTTTTGAGCCGAATTTTGACTCTCTGCATCTATTTTCAGCTTCAAATTACGACGTTTCATACCGAAAATATGCCAATTACTGTAAACGGTGATGGGTCATATTTTGCCCAAACCCCCCCTGCAGTTTTCAAAATGTCTGAGATGACAGAAATTTGACTCCTGAGCGTGATTTTTTATCCGAATTCTGACTCTCTGCAACTATTTTCAGTTTCAAATTACGACTTTTTATACCGAAAATATGCCAATTACTGAAAACGGCGATGGGTCATATTTTGCCCAAACCCCCCCTGCAGTTTTCAAAATGTCTAAAATGTCGGAAATTTGACTCCTGAGCGTGATTTTTGAGCCGAATTCTGACTCTCTGCACCTATTTTCAGTTTCAAATTACGACGTTTCATACCGAAAATATGCCAATTACTGAAAACGGCGATGGGTCATATTTTGCCCAAACCCCCCTGCAGTTTCTAAAATGTCAGAAATGTCGGAAATTTGACTCCTGAGCTTGATTTTTGAGCCGAATTCTGACTCTCTGCACCTATTTTCAGTTTCAAATTACGACGTTTCATACCGAAAATATGCCAATTACTGAAAACATCGATGGGCCATATTTTGCCCAAACCCTACTGCAGTTTTCAAATTGTCTGAAATGTCGGAAATTTGACTCCTGAACGTGATTTTTTTTATCCGAATTCTGACTCTCTGCACCTATTTTCAGTTTCAAATTACGGCTTTTTTATACCGAAAATATGCCAATTACTGAAAACGGCGATGGGTCATATTTTGGCAAAACCCCACTACAGTTTTCAAAATGTCTGAAATGTCGAAATGTCGGAAATTTGACTCCTGAGCGTAATTTTTGAGCCGAATTCTGACTCTCTGCATCTATTTTCAGTTTCAAATTACGACTTTTTTTACCGAAAATATGCCAATTACTGAAAACGGCGATGGGTCATATTTTGGCCAAACCCCCCTGCAGTTTTCAAAATGTCTGAAATGTCGGAAATTTGACTCCTGAACGTGATTTTTTTATCCGAATTCTGACTCTCTGCACCTATTTTCAGTTTCAAATTACGACTTTTTATACCAAAAATATGCCAATTACTGAAAACGGCGATGGGTCATATTTTGGCCAAACCTCCCTGCAGTTTTCAAAATGTCTGAAATGTCGGAAATTTGACTCCTGAGCGTGATTTTTGAGCCGAATTCTGACTCTCTGCACTTATTTTCAGTTTCAAATTACGACGTTTTATACCGAAAATATGCCAATTACCCAAAAACAGCGATGGGTCATATTTTGCCCAAACCCCCCTGCAGTTTTTAGAATGTCTGAAATGTCGGAAATTTGACTCCTGAGCGTGATTTTTGAGCCGAATTCTGACTCTCTGCACCTATTTTCAGTTTCAAATTACGAGGTTTCATACCGAAAATATGACAATTACTAAAAACGGCGATGGGTCATATTTTGAACAAACCCCCCAGCAGTTTTCAAAATGTCTGAAATGTCGGAAATTTCACTCATGAGCGTGATTTTTTATCCGAATTCTGACTCTCTGCACCTATTTTCAGTTTCAAATTACGACTTTTTATACCAAAAATATGCCAATTACTGAAAACAGCGATGTGTCATATTTTGCCCAAACCCCCCTGCAGTTTACAAAAGGTCTGAAATGTCGGAAATTTGACTCCTGAGCGTGATTTTTGAGCCGAATTCTGACTCTCTGCATCTATTTTCAGCTTCAAATTACTACGTTTCATACCGAAAATATGCCAATTACTGTAAACGGCGATGGGTCATATTTTGCCCAAATCCCCCTGCAGTTTTCAAAATGTCTAAAATGTCGGAAAATTGACTCCTGAGCGTGATTTTTGAGCCGAATTCTGACTCTCTGCACCTGTTTTCAGTTTCAAATTACGACTTTTCATACCTAAAATATGCCAATTACTGAAAACGGCGATGGGTCATATTTTGCCCAAACCCCCCTGCAGTTTTCAAAATGTCTGAAATGTCGGAAATTTGACTCCTGAGCGTGATTTTTGAGCCGAATTCTGACTCTCTGCATCTAATTTCAGCTTCAAATTACTACGTTTCATACCGAAAATATGCCAATTACTGTAAACGGCGATGGGTCATATTTTGCCCAAACCCCCCCTGCAGTTTCAAAATGTCTGAGATGTCGGAAATTTGACTCCTGAGCGTGATTTTTTATCCGAATTCTGACTCTCTGCACCTATTTTCAGTGTCAAATTACGACTTTTCATACCTAAAATATGCCAATTACTGAAAACGGCGATGGGTCATATTTTGGCCAAACCCCACTACAGTTTTCAAAATGTCTGAAATGTCGAAATGTCGGAAATTTGACTCCTGAGCGTAATTTTTGAGCCGAATTCTGACTCTCTGCACCTATTTTTAGTTTCAAATTACGACTTTTTTTACCGAAAATATGCCAATTACTGAAAACGGCGATGGGTCATATTTTGGACAACCCCCCCTGCAGTTTTCAAAATGTCTGAAATGTCGGAAATTTGACTCCTGAACGTGATTTTTTTATCCGAATTCTGACTCTCTGCACCTATTTTCAGTTTCAAATTACGACTTTTTATACCAAAAATATGCCAATTACTGAAAACGGCGATGGGTCATATTTTGGCCAAACCTCCCTGCAGTTTTCAAAATGTCTGAAATGTCGGAAATTTGACTCCTGAGCGTGATTTTTGAGCCGAATTCTGACTCTCTGCACTTATTTTCAGTTTCAAATTACGACGTTTTATACCGAAAATATGCCAATTACCCAAAAACGGCGATGGGTCATATTTTGCCCAAACCCCCCTGCAGTTTTTAAATTTCTGAAATGTCGGAAATTTGACTCCTGAGCGTGATTTTTGAGCCGAATTCTGACTCTCTGCACCTATTTTCAGTTTCAAATTACGAGGTTTCATACCGAAAATATGACAATTACTAAAAACGGCGATGGGTCATATTTTGAACAAACCCCCCAGCAGTTTTCAAAATGTCTGAAATGTCGGAAATTTCACTCATGAGCGTGATTTTTTATCCGAATTCTGACTCTCTGCACCTATTTTCAGTTTCAAATTACGACTTTTTATACCAAAAATATGCCAATTACTGAAAACAGCGATGTGTCATATTTTGCCCAAACCCCCCTGCAGTTTACAAAAGGTCTGAAATGTCGGAAATTTGACTCCTGAGCGTGATTTTTGAGCCGAATTCTGACTCTCTGCATCTATTTTCAGCTTCAAATTACTACGTTTCATACCGAAAATATGCCAATTACTGTAAACGGCGATGGGTCATATTTTGCCCAAATCCCCCTGCAGTTTTCAAAATGTCTAAAATGTCGGAAAATTGACTCCTGAGCGTGATTTTTGAGCCGAATTCTGACTCTCTGCACCTGTTTTCAGTTTCAAATTACGACTTTTCATACCTAAAATATGCCAATTACTGAAAACGGCGATGGGTCATATTTTGCCCAAACCCCCCTGCAGTTTTCAAAATGTCTGAAATGTCGGAAATTTGACTCCTGAGCGTGATTTTTGAGCCGAATTCTGACTCTCTGCATCTAATTTCAGCTTCAAATTACTACGTTTCATACCGAAAATATGCCAATTACTGTAAACGGCGATGGGTCATATTTTGCCCAAACCCCCCCTGCAGTTTCAAAATGTCTGAGATGTCGGAAATTTGACTCCTGAGCGTGATTTTTTATCGGAATTCTGACTCTCTGCACCTATTTTCAGTGTCAAATTACGACTTTTTATACCGAAAATATCCAAATTACTGAAAACGGCGATGGGTCATATTTTGCCCAAACCCCCCTGCAGTTTCTAAAATGTCAGAAATGTCGGAAATTTGACTCCTGAGCTTGATTTTTGAGCCGAATTCTGACTCTCTGCACCTATTTACAGTTTCAAATTACGACGTTTCATACCGAAAATATGCCAATTACTGTAAACGGCGATGGGTCATATTTTGTCCAAACCCCCCTGCAGTTTTCGAAATGTCTGAAATGTCGGAAATTTGACTCCTGAGCGTGATTTTTTATCTGAATTCTGACTCTCTGCGCCTATTTTCAGTTTCAAATTACGACTTTTTATAATGAAAATATGCCAATTACTGAAAACGGCGATGGGTCATATTTTGCACAAACCCTACTGCAGTTTTCAAAATGTCTGAAATGTCGGAAATTTGACTCCTGAACGTGATTTTTTTATCCGAATTCTGACTCTCTGCACCTATTTTCAGTTTCAAATTACGGCTTTTTATACCGAAAATATGCCAATTACTGAAAACGGCGATGGGTCATATTTTGGCCAAACCCCACCACAGTTTTCAAAATGTCTGAAATGTCGAAATGTCGGAAATTTGACTCCTGAGCGTAATTTTTGAGCCGAATTCTGACTCTCTGCACCTATTTTCAGTTTCAAATTACGACTTTTTTTACCGAAAATATGCCATTTACTGAAAACGGCGATGGGTCATATTTTGGCCAAACCCCCCTGCAGTTTTCAAAATGTCTGAAATGTCGGAAATTTGACTCCTGAGCGTGATTTTTGAGCCGAATTCTGACTCTCTGCACTTATTTCCAGTTTCAAATTACGACGTTTTATACCGAAAATATGCCAATTACTGAAAACCGCGATGGGTCATATTTTGCCCAAACCCCCCTGCAGTTTTTAAAATGTCTGAAATGTCGGAAATTTGACTCCTGAGCGTGATTTTTTGAGCCGAATTTTGACTCTCTGCATCTATTTTCAGCTTCAAATTACGACGTTTCATACCGAAAATATGCCAATTACTGTAAACGGTGATGGGTCATATTTTGCCCAAACCCCCCCTGCAGTTTTCAAAATGTCTGAGATGACAGAAATTTGACTCCTGAGCGTGATTTTTTATCCGAATTCTGACTCTCTGCAACTATTTTCAGTTTCAAATTACGACTTTTTATACCGAAAATATGCCAATTACTGAAAACGGCGATGGGTCATATTTTGCCCAAACCCCCCCTGCAGTTTTCAAAATGTCTAAAATGTCGGAAATTTGACTCCTGAGCGTGATTTTTGAGCCGAATTCTGACTCTCTGCACCTATTTTCAGTTTCAAATTACGACGTTTCATACCGAAAATATGCCAATTACTGAAAACGGCGATGGGTCATATTTTGCCCAAACCCCCCTGCAGTTTCTAAAATGTCAGAAATGTCGGAAATTTGACTCCTGAGCTTGATTTTTGAGCCGAATTCTGACTCTCTGCACCTATTTTCAGTTTCAAATTACGACGTTTCATACCGAAAATATGCCAATTACTGAAAACATCGATGGGTCATATTTTGCCCAAACCCTACTGCAGTTTTCAAAATGTCTGAAATGTCGGAAATTTGACTCCTGAACGTGATTTTTCTTATCCGAATTCTGACTCTCTGCACCTATTTTCAGTTTCAAATTACGGCTTTTTATACCGAAAATATGCCAATTACTGAAAACGGCGATGGGTCATATTTTGGCCAAACCCCACTACAGTTTTCAAAATGTCTGAAATGTCGAAATGTCGGAAATTTGACTCCTGAGCGTAATTTTTGAGCCGAATTCTGACTCTCTGCACCTATTTTCAGTTTCAAATTACGACTTTTTTTACCGAAAATATGCCAATTACTGAAAACGGCGATGGGTCATATTTTGGCCAAACCCCCCTGCAGTTTTCAAAATGTCTGAAATGTCGGAAATTTGACTCCTGAACGTGATTTTTTTATCCGAATTCTGACTCTCTGCACCTATTTTCAGTTTCAAATTACGACTTTTTATACCAAAAATATGCCAATTACTGAAAACGGCGATGGGTCATATTTTGGCCAAACCTCCCTGCAGTTTTCAAAATGTCTGAAATGTCGGAAATTTGACTCCTGAGCGTGATTTTTGAGCCGAATTCTGACTCTCTGCACTTATTTTCAGTTTCAAATTACGACGTTTTATACCGAAAATATGCCAATTACCCAAAAACGGCGATGGGTCATATTTTGCCCAAACCCCCTGCAGTTTTTAGAATGTCTGAAATGTCGGAAATTTGACTCCTGAGCGTGATTTTTGAGCCGAATTCTGACTCTCTGCACCTATTTTCAGTTTCAAATTACGAGGTTTCATACCGAAAATATGACAATTACTAAAAACGGCGATGGGTCATATTTTGACCAAACCCCCAGCAGTTTTCAAAATGTCTGAAATGTCGGAAATTTCACTCATGAGCGTGATTTTTTATCCGAATTCTGACTCTCTGCACCTATTTTCAGTTTCAAATTACGACTTTTTATACCAAAAATATGCCAATTACTGAAAACAGCGATGTATCATATTTTGCCCAAACCCCCCTGCAGTTTACAAAAGGTCTGAAATGTCGGAAATTTGACTCCTGAGCGTGATTTTTGAGCCGAATTCTGACTCTCTGCATCTATTTTCAGCTTCAAATTACTACGTTTCATACCGAAAATATGCCAATTACTGTAAACGGCGATGGGTCATATTTTGCCCAAATCCCCCTGCAGTTTTCAAAATGTCTAAAATGTCGGAAATTTGACTCCTGAGCGTGATTTTTGAGCCGAATTCTGACTCTCTGCACCTGTTTTCAGTTTCAAATTACGACTTTTCATACCTAAAATATGCCAATTACTGAAAACGGCGATGGGTCATATTTTGCCCAAACCCCCCTGCAGTTTTTAAAATGTCTGAAATGTCGGAAATTTGACTCCTGAGCGTGATTTTTGAGCCGAATTCTGACTCTCTGCATCTATTTTCAGCTTCAAATTACTACGTTTCATACCGAAAATATGCCAATTACTGTAAACGGCGATGGGTCATATTTTGCCCAAACCCCCCCTGCAGTTTCAAAATGTCTGAGATGTCGGAAATTTGACTCCTGAGCGTGATTTTTTATCCGAATTCTGACTCTCTGCACCTATTTTCTGTGTCAAATTACGACTTTTTATACCGAAAATATCCAAATTACTGAAAACGGCAATGGGTCATATTTTGCCCAAACCCCCCTGCAGTTTTCAAAATGTCTAAAATGTCGGAAATTTGACTCCTGAGCGTGATTTTTGAGCCGAATTCTGACTCTCTGCACCTTTTTTCAGTTTCAAATTACGACGTTTCATACCGAAAATATGCCAATTACTGAAAACGGCGATAGGTCATATTTTGCCCGAACCCCCCTGCAGTTTTAAAATGTCAGAAATGTCGGAAATTTGACTCCTGAGCTTGATTTTTGAGCCGAATTCTGACTCTCTGCACCTATTTTCAGTTTCAAATTACGACGTTTCATACCGAAAATATGCCAATTACTGTAAACGGCGATGGGTCATATTTTGCCCAAACCCCCCTGCAGTTTTCGAAATGTCTGAAATGTCGGAAATTTGACTCCTGGGCGTGATTTTTTATCTGAATTCTGACTCTCTGCACCAAATTTCAGTTTCAAATTACGACTTTTTATACCGAAAATATGCCAATTACTGAAAACGGCGATGGGTCATATTTTGCCCAAACCCCCCCTGCAGTTTTCAAAATGTCTGAAATGTCGGAAATTTGACTCCTGAGCGTCATTTTTAAGCCGAATTCTGACTCTCTGCACCTTTTTTCAGTTTCAAATTACGACTTTTTATACCGAAAATATGCCAATTACTGAAAACGGCGATGGGTCATATTTTGGCCAAACCTCCCTGCAGTTTTCAAAATGTCTGAAATGTCGGAAATTTGACTCCTGAGCGTGATTTTTGAGCCGAATTCTGACTCTCTGCACTTATTTTCAGTTTCAAATTACGAAGTTTTATACCGAAAATATGGCAATTACTAAAAACGGCGATGGGTCATATTTTGCCCAAACCCTCCTGCAGTTTTTAGAATGTCTGAAATGTCGGAAATTTGACTCCTGAGCGTGATTTTTGAGCCAAATTCTGACTCTCTGCACCTATTTTCAGTTTCAAATTACGACGTTTCATACCGAAAATATGCCAATTACTGAAAACGGCGATGGGTCATATTTTGCCCAAACACCCCTGCAGTTTTCAAAATGTCTGAAATGTCGGAAACTTCACTCATGAGCGTGATTTTTTATCCGAATTCTGACTCTCTGCACCTATTTTCAGTTTTAAATTACGACTTTTTATACCGAAAATATGCAATTACTGAAAACAGCGATGTGTCATATTTTGCCCAAACCCCCCTGCAGTTTACAAAAGGTCTGAAATGTCGGAAATTTGACTCCTGAGCTTGATTTTTTATCTGAATTCTGACTCTCTGCACCAAATTTCAGTTTCAAATTACGACTTTTTATACCGAAAATATGCCAATTACTGAAAACGGCGATGGGTCATATTTTGCCCAAACCCCCCCTGCAGTTTTCAAAATGTCTGAAATGTCGGAAATTTGACTCCTGAGCGTCATTTTTGAGCCGAATTCTGACTCTCTGCACCTTTTTTCAGTTTCAAATTTCGACTTTTTATACCGAAAATATGCCAATTACTGAAAACGGCGATGGGTCATATTTTGGCCAAACCTCCCTGCAGTTTTCAAAATGTCTGAAATGTCGGAAATTTGACTCCTGAGCGTGATTTTTGAGCCAAATTCTGACTCTCTGCACCTATTTTCAGTTTCAAATTACGACGTTTCATACCGAAAATATGCCAATTACTTAAAACGGCGATGGGTCATATTTTGCCCAAACACCCCTGCAGTTTTCAAAATGTCTGAAATGTCGGAAACTTCACTCATGAGCGTGATTTTTTATCCGAATTCTGACTCTCTGCACCTATTTTCAGTTTTAAATTACGACTTTTTATACCGAAAATATGCAATTACTGAAAACAGCGATGTGTCATATTTTGCCCAAACCCCCCTGCAGTTTACAAAAGGTCTGAAATGTCGGAAATTTGACTCCTGAGCGTGATTTTTGAGCCGAATTCTGACTCTCTGAATCTATTTTCAGCTTCAAATTACGACTTTTCATACCTAAAATATGCCAATTACTGAAAACGGCGATAAGTCATATTTTGCCCAAACCCCCCTGCAGTTTTTAAAATGTCTGAAATGTCGGAAATTTGACTCCTGAGCGTGATTTTTGAGCCGAATTCTGACTCTCTGCATCTATTTTCAGCTTCAAATTACTACGTTTCATACCGAAAATATGCCAATTACTGTAAACGGCGATGGGTCATATTTTGCCCAAACCCCCCCTGCAGTTTCAAAATGTCTGAGATGTCGGAAATTTGACTCCTGAGCGTGATTTTTTATCCGAATTCTGACTCTCTGCACCTATTTTCAGTTTCAAATTACGACTTTTTATACCGAAAATATCCAAATTACTGAAAACGGCAATGGGTCATATTTTGCCCAAACCCCCCTGCAGTTTTCAAAATGTCTAAAATGTCGGAAATTTGACTCCTGAGCGTGATTTTTGAGCCGAATTCTGACTCTGCACCTTTTTTCAGTTTAAAATTACGACGTTTCATACCGAAAATATGCCAATTACTGAAAACGGCGATAGGTCATATTTTGCCCAAACCCCCCTGCAGTTTTAAAATGTCAGAAATGTCGGAAATTTGACTCCTGAGCTTGATTTTTGAGCCGAATTCTGACTCTCTGCACCTATTTTCAGTTTCAAATTACGACGTTTCATACCGAAAATATGCCAATTAGTGTAAACGGTGATGGGTCATATTTTGCCCAAACCCCCCCTGCAGTTTTCAAAATGTCTGGGATGTCAGAAATTTTACTCCTGAGCGTGATTATTTATCCGAATTCTGACTCTCTGCAACTATTTTCAGTTTCAAATTACGACTATTTATACCGAAAATATCCCAATTACTGAAAACAGCGATGGGTCATATTTTGCCCAAACCCCCCTGCAGTTTCTAAAATGTCAGAAATGTCGGAAATTTGACTCCTGAGCTTGATTTTTGAGCCGAATTCTGACTCTCTGCACCTATTTTCAGTTTCAAATTACGACGTTTCATACCGAAAATATGCCAATTACTGTAAACGGCGATGGGTCATATTTTGCCCAAACCCCCCTTGCAGTTTTCGAAATGTCTGAAATGTCGGAAATTTGACTCCTGAGCGTGATTTGTTATCTGAATTCTGACTCTCTGCACCTATTTTCAGTTTCAAATTAAAGCTTTTTATACCGAAAATATGCCAATTACTGAAAACGGCGATGGGTCATATTTTGCCCAAACCCCCCCTGCAGTTTTCAAAATGTCTGAAATGTCGGAAATTTGACTCCTGAGCGTGATTTTTGAGCCGAATTCTGACTCTCTGCACCTGTTTTCAGTTTCAAATTACGACGTTTCATACCGAAAATATGCCAATTACTGAAAACGGCGATGGGTCATATTTTGCCCAAACCCCCCTGCAGTTTCTAAAATGTCAGAAATGTCGGAAATTTGACTCCTGAGCGTGATTTTTGAGCCGAATTCTGACTCTCTGCACCTATTTACAGTTTCAAATTACGACGTTTCATACCGAAAATATGCCAATTACTGTAAACGGCGATGGGTCATATTTTGTCCAAACCCCCCTGCAGTTTTCGAAATGTCTGAAATGTCGGAAATTTGACTCCTGAGCGTGATTTTTTATCTGAATTCTGACTCTCTGCGCCTATTTTCAGTTTAAATTTACGACTTTTTATAATGAAAATATGCCAATTACTGAAAACATCGATGGGTCATATTTTGCCCAAACCCTACTGCAGTTTTCAAAATGTCTGAAATGTCGGAAATTTGACTCCTGAACGTGATTTTTTTATCCGAATTCTGACTCTCTGCACCTATTTTCAGTTTCAAATTACGGCTTTTTATACCGAAAATATGCCAATTACTGAAAACGGCGATGGGTCATATTTTGGCCAAACCCCACTACAGTTTTCAAAATGTCTGAAATGTCGAAATGTCGGAAATTTGACTCCTGAGCGTAATTTTTGAGCCGAATTCTGACTCTCTGCACCTTTTTTCAGTTTCAAATTTCGACTTTTTATACCGAAAATATGCCAATTACTGAAAACGGCGATGGGTCATATTTTGGCCAAACCTCCCTGCAGTTTTCAAAATGTCTGAAATGTCGGAAATTTGACTCCTGAGCGTGATTTTTGAGCCGAATTCTGACTCTCTGCACTTATTTTCAGTTTCAAATTACGAAGTTTTATACCGAAAATATGGCAATTACTAAAAACGGCGATGGGTCATATTTTGCCCAAACCCCCCTGCAGTTTTTAGAATGTCTGAAATGTCGGAAATTTGACTCCTGAGCGTGATTTTTGAGCCAAATTCTGACTCTCTGCACCTATTTTCAGTTTCAAATTACGACGTTTCATACCGAAAATATGCCAATTACTTAAAACGGCGATGGGTCATATTTTGCCCAAACACCCCTGCAGTTTTCAAAATGTCTGAAATGTCGGAAACTTCACTCATGAGCGTGATTTTTTATCCGAATTCTGACTCTCTGCACCTATTTTCAGTTTTAAATTACGACTTTTTATACCGAAAATATGCAATTACTGAAAACAGCGATGTGTCATATTTTGCCCAAACCCCCCTGCAGTTTACAAAAGGTCTGAAATGTCGGAAATTTGACTCCTGAGCGTGATTTTTGAGCCGAATTCTGACTCTCTGAATCTATTTTCAGCTTCAAATTACGACTTTTCATACCTAAAATATGCCAATTACTGAAAACGGCGATGGGTCATATTTTGCCCAAACCCCCCTGCAGTTTTTAAAATGTCTGAAATGTCGGAAATTTGACTCCTGAGCGTGATTTTTGAGCCGAATTCTGACTCTCTGCATCTATTTTCAGCTTCAAATTACTACGTTTCATACCGAAAATATGCCAATTACTGTAAACGGCGATGGGTCATATTTTGCCCAAACCCCCCCTGCAGTTTCAAAATGTCTGAGATGTCGGAAATTTGACTCCTGGGCGTGATTTTTTATCCGAATTCTGACTCTCTGCACCTATTTTCAGTTTCAAATTACGACTTTTTATACCGAAAATATCCAAATTACTGAAAACGGCAATGGGTCATATTTTGCCCAAACCCCCCTGCAGTTTTCAAAATGTCTAAAATGTCGGAAATTTGACTCCTGAGCGTGATTTTTGAGCCGAATTCTGACTCTCTGCACCTTTTTTCAGTTTAAAATTACGACGTTTCATACCGAAAATATGCCGATTACTGAAAACGGCGATAGGTCATATTTTGCCCAAACCCCCCTGCAGTTTTAAAATGTCAGAAATGTCGGAAATTTGACTCCTGAGCTTGATTTTTGAGCCGAATTCTGACTCTCTGCACCTATTTTCAGTTTCAAATTACGACGTTTCATACCAAAAATATGCCAATTAGTGTAAACGGTGATGGGTCATATTTTGCCCAAACCCCCCCTGCAGTTTTCAAAATGTCTGGGATGTCAGAAATTTTACTCCTGAGCGTGATTATTTATCCGAATTCTGACTCTCTGCAACTATTTTCAGTTTCAAATTACGACTTTTTATACCGAAAATATCCCAATTACTGAAAACGGCGATGGGTCATATTTTGCCCAAACCCCCCTGCAGTTTCTAAAATGTCAGAAATGTCGGAAATTTGACTCCTGAGCTTGATTTTTGAGCTGAATTCTGACTCTCTGCACCTATTTTCAGTTTCAAATTACGACGTTTCATACCGAAAATATGCCAATTACTGTAAACGGCGATGGGTCATATTTTGCCCAAACCCCCCCTGCAGTTTTCGAAATGTCTGAAATGTCGGAAATTTGACTCCTGAGCGTGATTTTTTATCTGAATTCTGACTCTCTGCACCTATTTTCAGTTTCAAATTAAAGCTTTTTATACCGAAAATATGCCAATTACTGAAAACGGCGATGGGTCATATTTTGCCCAAACCCCCCCTGCAGTTTTCAAAATGTCTGAAATGTCGGAAATTTGACTCCTGAGCGTGATTTTTGAGCCGAATTCTGACTCTCTGCACCTGTTTTCAGTTTCAAATTACGACGTTTCATACCGAAAATATGCCAATTACTGAAAACGGCGATGGGTCATATTTTGCCCAAACCCCCCTGCAGTTTCTAAAATGTCAGAAATGTCGGAAATTTGACTCCTGAGCTTGATTTTTGAGCCGAATTCTGACTCTCTGCACCTATTTACAGTTTCAAATTACGACGTTTCATACCGAAAATATGCCAATTACTGTAAACGGCGATGGGTCATATTTTGTCCAAACCCCCCTGCAGTTTTCGAAATGTCTGAAATGTCGGAAATTTGACTCCTGAGCGTGATTTTTTATCTGAATTCTGACTCTCTGCGCCTATTTTCAGTTTAAATTTACGACTTTTTATAATGAAAATATGCCAATTACTGAAAACATCGATGGGTCATATTTTGCCCAAACCCTACTGCAGTTTTCAAAATGTCTGAAATGTCGGAAATTTGACTCCTGAACGTGATTTTTTTATCCGAATTCTGACTCTCTGCACCTATTTTCAGTTTCAAATTACGGCTTTTTATACCGAAAATATGCCAATTACTGAAAACGGCGATGGGTCATATTTTGGCCAAACCCCACTACAGTTTTCAAAATGTCTGAAATGTCGAAATGTCGGAAATTTGACTCCTGAGCGTAATTTTTGAGCCGAATTCTGACTCTCTGCACCTATTTTCAGTTTCAAATTACGACTTTTTTTACCGAAAATATGCCAATTACTGAAAACGGCGATGGGTCATATTTTGGCCAAACCCCCCTGCAGTTTTCAAAATGTCTGAAATGTCGGAAATTTGACTCCTGAGCGTGATTTTTGAGCCGAATTCTGACTCTCTGCACTTATTTCCAGTTTCAAATTACGACGTTTTATACCGAAAATATGCCAATTACTGAAAACCGCGATGGGTCATATTTTGCCCAAACCCCCCTGCAGTTTTTAAAATGTCTGAAATGTCGGAAATTTGACTCCTGAGCGTGATTTTTTGAGCCGAATTTTGACTCTCTGCATCTATTTTCAGCTTCAAATTACGACGTTTCATACCGAAAATATGCCAATTACTGTAAACGGTGATGGGCCATATTTTGCCCAAACCCCCCCTGCAGTTTTCAAAATGTCTGAGATGACAGAAATTTGACTCCTGAGCGTGATTTTTTATCCGAATTCTGACTCTCTGCAACTATTTTCAGTTTCAAATTACGACGTTTCATACCGAAAATATGCCAATTACTGAAAACCGCGATGGGTCATATTTTGCCCAAACCCCCCTGCAGGTTTTAAAATGTCTGAAATGTCGGAAATTTGACTCCTGAGCGTGATTTTTTGAGCCGAATTTTGACTCTCTGCACCTATTTTCAGTTTCAAATTACGACGTTTCATACCGAAAATATGCCAATTAGTGTAAACGGTGATGGGTCATATTTTGCCCAAACCCCCCCTGCAGTTTTCAAAATGTCTGGGATGTCAGAAATTTTACTCCTGAGCGTGATTATTTATCCGAATTCTGACTCTCTGCAACTATTTTCAGTTTCTAATTACGACTTTTTATACCGAAAATATCCCAATTACTGAAAACGGCGATGGGTCATATTTTGCCCAAACCCCCCTGCAGTTTCTAAAATGTCAGAAATGTCGGAAATTTGACTCCTGAGCTTGATTTTTGAGCCGAATTCTGACTCTCTGCACCTATTTTCAGTTTCAAATTACGACGTTTCATACCGAAAATATGCCAATTACTGTAAACGGCAATGGGTCATATTTTGCCCAAACCCCCCTGCAGTTTTCGAAATGTCTGAAATGTCGGAAATTTGACTCCTGAGCGTGATTTTTTTATCTGAATTCTGACTCTCTGCACCTATTTTCAGTTTCAAATTAAAGCTTTTTATACCGAAAATATGCCAATTACTGAAAACGGCGATGGGTCATATTTTGCCCAAACCCCCCCTGCAGTTTTCAAAATGTCTGAAATGTCGGAAATTTGACTCCTGAGCGTGATTTTTGAGCCGAATTCTGACTCTCTGCACCTGTTTTCAGTTTCAAATTACGACGTTTCATACCGAAAATATGCCAATTACTGAAAACGGCGATGGGTCATATTTTGCCCAAACCCCCCTGCAGTTTCTAAAATGTCAGAAATGTCGGAAATTTGTCTCCTGAGCTTGATTTTTGAGCCGAATTCTGACTCTCTGCACCTATTTACAGTTTCAAATTACGACGTTTCATACCGAAAATATGCCAATTACTGTAAACGGCGATGGGTCATATTTTGTCCAAACCCCCCTGCAGTTTTCGAAATGTCTGAAATGTCGGAAATTTGACTCCTGAGCGTGATTTTTTATCTGAATTCTGACTCTCTGCGCCTATTTTCAGTTTAAATTTACGACTTTTTATAATGAAAATATGCCAATTACTGAAAACATCGATGGGTCATATTTTGCCCAAACCCTACTGCAGTTTTCAAAATGTCTGAAATGTCGGAAATTTGACTCCTGAACGTGATTTTTTTATCCGAATTCTGACTCTCTGCACCTATTTTCAGTTTCAAATTACGGCTTTTTATACCGAAAATATGCCAATTACTGAAAACGGCGATGGGTCATATTTTGGCCAAACCCCACTACAGTTTTCAAAATGTCTGAAATGTCGAAATGTCGGAAATTTGACTCCTGAGCGTAATTTTTGAGCCGAATTCTGACTCTCTGCACCTATTTTCAGTTTCAAATTACGACTTTTTTTACCGAAAATATGCCAATTACTGAAAACGGCGATGGGTCATATTTTGGCCAAACCCCCCTGCAGTTTTCAAAATGTCTGAAATGTCGGAAATTTGACTCCTGAGCGTGATTTTTGAGCCGAATTCTGACTCTCTGCACTTATTTCCAGTTTCAAATTACGACGTTTTATACCGAAAATATGCCAATTACTGAAAACCGCGATGGGTCATATTTTGCCCAAACCCCCCTGCAGTTTTTAAAATGTCTGAAATGTCGGAAATTTGACTCCTGAGCGTGATTTTTTGAGCCGAATTTTGACTCTCTGCATCTATTTTCAGCTTCAAATTACGACGTTTCATACCAAAAATATGCCAATTACTGTAAACGGTGATGGGCCATATTTTGCCCAAACCCCCCCTGCAGTTTTCAAAATGTCTGAGATGACAGAAATTTGACTCCTGAGCGTGATTTTTTATCCGAATTCTGACTCTCTGCAACTATTTTCAGTTTCAAATTACGACGTTTCATACCGAAAATATGCCAATTACTGAAAACGGCGATGGGTCATATTTTGCCCAAACCCCCCTGCAGTTTCTAAAATGTCAGAAATGTCGGAAATTTGACTCCTGAGCTTGATTTTTGAGCCGAATTCTGAATCTCTGCACCTATTTTCAGTTTCAAATTACGACGTTTCATACCGAAAATATGCCAATTACTGTAAACGGCGATGGGTCATATTTTGCCCAAACCCCCCTGCAGTTTTCGAAATGTCTGAAATGTCGGAAATTTGACTCCTGAGCGTGATTTTTTATCTGAATTCTGACTCTCTGCGCATATTTTCAGTTTCAAATTACGACTTTTTATAATGAAAATATGCCAATTACTGAAAACATCGATGGGTCATATTTTGCCCAAACCCTACTGCAGTTTTCAAAATGTCTGAAATGTCGGAAATTTGACTCCTGAACGTGATTTGTTTATCCGAATTCTGACTCTCTGCACCTATTTTCAGTTTCAAATTACGGCTTTTTATACCGAAAATATGCCAATTACTGAAAACGGCGATGGGTCATATTTTGGCCAAACCCCACTACAGTTTTCAAAATGTCTGAAATGTCGAAATGTCGGAAATTTGACTCCTGAGCGTAATTTTTGAGCCGAATTCTGACTCTCTGCACCTATTTTTAGTTTCAAATTACGACTTTTTTTACCGAAAATATGCCAATTACTGAAAACGGCGATGGGTCATATTTTGGCCAAACCCCCCTGCAGTTTTCAAAATGTCTGAAATGTCGGAAATTTGACTCCTGAACGTGATTTTTTTATCCGAATTCTGACTCTTTGCACCTATTTTCAGTTTCAAATTACGACTTTTTATACCAAAAATATGCCAATTACTGAAAACGGCGATGGGTCATATTTTGGCCAAACCTCCCTGCAGTTTTCAAAATGTCTGAAATGTCGGAAATTTGACTCCTGAGCGTGATTTTTGAGCCGAATTCTGACTCTCTGCACTTATTTTCAGTTTCAAATTACGACGTTTTATACCGAAAATATGCCAATTACCCAAAAACGGCGATGGGTCATATTTTGCCCAAACCCCTTCTGCAGTTTTTAAATTTCTGAAATGTCGGAAATTTGACTCCTGAGCGTGATTTTTGAGCCGAATTCTGACTCTCTGCACCTATTTTCAGTTTCAAATTACGAGGTTTCATACCGAAAATATGACAATTACTAAAAACGGCGATGGGTCATATTTTGAACAAACCCCCCAGCAGTTTTCAAAATGTCTGAAATGTCGGAAATTTCACTCATGAGCGTGATTTTTTATCCGAATTCTGACTCTCTGCACCTATTTTCAGTTTCAAATTACGACTTTTTATACCAAAAATATGCCAATTACTGAAAACAGCGATGTGTCATATTTTGCCCAAACCCCCCTGCAGTTTACAAAAGGTCTGAAATGTCGGAAATTTGACTCCTGAGCGTGATTTTTGAGCCGAATTCTGACTCTGCATCTATTTTCAGCTTCAAATTACTACGTTTCATACCGAAAATATGCCAATTACTGTAAACGGCGATGGGTCATATTTTGCCCAAATCCCCCTGCAGTTTTCAAAATGTCTAAAATGTCGGAAAATTGACTCCTGAGCGTGATTTTTGAGCCGAATTCTGACTCTCTGCACCTGTTTTCAGTTTCAAATTACGACTTTTCATACCTAAAATATGCCAATTACTGAAAACGGCGATGGGTCATATTTTGCCCAAACCCCCCTGCAGTTTTCAAAATGTCTGAAATGTCGGAAATTTGACTCCTGAGCGTGATTTTTGAGCCGAATTCTGACTCTCTGCATCTATTTTCAGCTTCAAATTACTACGTTTCATACCGAAAATATGCCAATTACTGTAAACGGCGATGGGTCATATTTTGCACAAACCCCCCCTGCAGTTTCAAAATGTCTGAGATGTCGGAAATTTGACTCCTGAGCGTGATTTTTTATCCGAATTCTGACTCTCTGCACCTATTTTCAGTGTCAAATTACGACTTTTTATACCGAAAATATCCAAATTACTGAAAACGGCGATGGGTCATATTTTGCCCAAACCCCCCTGCAGTTTCTAAAATGTCAGAAATGTCGGAAATTTGACTCCTGAGCTTGATTTTTGAGCCGAATTCTGACTCTCTGCACCTATTTACAGTTTCAAATTACGACGTTTCATACCGAAAATATGCCAATTTCTGTAAACGGCGATGGGTCATATTTTGTCCAAACCCCCCTGCAGTTTTCGAAATGTCTGAAATGTCGGAAATTTGACTCCTGAGCGTGATTTTTTATCTGAATTCTGACTCTCTGCGCCTATTTTCAGTTTCAAATTACGACTTTTTATAATGAAAATATGCCAATTACTGAAAACATCGATGGGTCATATTTTGCACAAACCCTACTGCAGTTTTCAAAATGTCTGAAATGTCGGAAATTTGACTCATGAACGTGATTTTTTTATCCGAATTCTGACTCTCTGCACCTATTTTCAGTTTCAAATTACGGCTTTTTATACCGAAAATATGCCAATTACTGAAAACGGCGATGGGTCATATTTTGGCCAAACCCCACCACAGTTTTCAAAATGTCTGAAATGTCGAAATGTCGGAAATTTGACTCCTGAGCGTAATTTTTGAGCCGAATTCTGACTCTCTGCACCTATTTTCAGTTTCAAATTACGACTTTTTTTACCGAAAATATGCCATTTACTGAAAACGGCGATGGGTCATATTTTGGCCAAACCCCCCTGCAGTTTTCAAAATGTCTGAAATGTCGGAAATTTGACTCCTGAGCGTGATTTTTGAGCCGAATTCTGACTCTCTGCACTTATTTCCAGTTTCAAATTACGACGTTTTATACCGAAAATATGCCAATTACTGAAAACCGCGATGGGTCATATTTTGCCCAAACCCCCCTGCAGTTTTTAAAATGTCTGAAATGTCGGAAATTTGACTCCTGAGCGTGATTTTTTGAGCCGAATTTTGACTCTCTGCATCTATTTTCAGCTTCAAATTACGACGTTTCATACCGAAAATATGCCAATTAGTGTAAACGGTGATGGGTCATATTTTGCCCAAACCCCCCCTGCAGTTTTCAAAATGTCTGAGATGACAGAAATTTGACTCCTGAGCGTGATTTTTTATCCGAATTCTGACTCTCTGCAACTATTTTCAGTTTCAAATTACGACTTTTTATACCGAAAATATGCCAATTACTGAAAACGGCGATGGGTCATATTTTGCCCAAACCCCCCCTGCAGTTTTCAAAATGTCTGAAATGTCGGAAATTTGACTCCTGAGCGTGATTTTTGAGCCGAATTCTGACTCTCTGCACCTATTTTCAGTTTCAAATTACGACGTTTCATACCGAAAATATGCCAATTACTGAAAACGGCGATGGGTCATATTTTGCCCAAACCCCCCTGCAGTTTCTAAAATGTCAGAAATGTCGGAAATTTGACTCCTGAGCTTGATTTTTGAGCCGAATTCTGACTCTCTGCACCTATTTTCAGTTTCAAATTACGACGTTTCATACCGAAAATATGCCAATTACTGAAAACATCGATGGGTCATATTTTGCCCAAACCCTACTGCAGTTTTCAAAATGTCTGAAATGTCGGAAATTTGACTCCTGAACGTGATTTTTTTTATCCGAATTCTGATTCTCTGCACCTATTTTCAGTTTCAAATTACGGCTTTTTATACCGAAAATATGCCAATTACTGAAAACGGCGATGGGTCATATTTTGGCCAAACCCCACTACAGTTTTCAAAATGTCTGAAATGTCGAAATGTCGGAAATTTGACTCCTGAGCGTAATTTTTGAGCCGAATTCTGACTCTCTGCACCTATTTTCAGTTTCAAATTACGACTTTTTTTACCGAAAATATGCCAATTACTGAAAACGGCGATGGGTCATATTTTGGCCAAACCCCCCTGCAGTTTTCAAAATGTCTGAAATGTCGGAAATTTGACTCCTGAACGTGATTTTTTTATCCGAATTCTGACTCTCTGCACCTATTTTCAGTTTCAATTTACGACTTTTTATACCAAAAATATGCCAATTACTGAAAACGGCGATGGGTCATATTTTGGCCAAACCTCCCTGCAGTTTTCAAAATGTCTGAAATGTCGGAAATTTGACTCCTGAGCGTGATTTTTGAGCCGAGTTCTGACTCTCTGCACTTATTTTCAGTTTCAAATTACGACGTTTTATACCGAAAATATGCCAATTACCCAAAAACGGCGATGGGTCATATTTTGCCCAAACCCCCCTGCAGTTTTTAGAATGTCTGAAATGTCGGAAATTTGACTCCTGAGCGTGATTTTTGAGCCGAATTCTGACTCTCTGCACCTATTTTCAGTTTCAAATTACGAGGTTTCATACCGAAAATATGACAATTACTAAAAACGGCGATGGGTCATATTTTGACCAAACCCCCCAGCAGTTTTCAAAATGTCTGAAATGTCGGAAATTTCACTCATGAGCGTGATTTTTTATCCGAATTCTGACTCTCTGCACCTATTTTCAGTTTCAAATTACGACTTTTTATACCAAAAATATGCCAATTACTGAAAACAGCGATGTATCATATTTTGCCCAAACCCCCCTGCAGTTTTTAAAATGTCTGAAATGTCGGAAATTTGACTCCTGAGCGTGATTTTTTGAGCCGAATTTTGACTCTCTGCATCTATTTTCAGCTTCAAATTACGACGTTTCATACCGAAAATATGCCAATTACTGTAAACGGCGATGGGTCATATTTTGCCCAAACCCCCCTGCAGTTTTCGAAATGTCTGAAATGTCGGAAATTTGACTCCTGAGCGTGATTTTTTATCTGAATTCTGACTCTCTGCACCAAATTTCAGTTTCAAATTACGTCTTTTTATACCGAAAATATGCCAATTACTGAAAACGGCGATGGGTCATATTTTGCCCAAACCCCCCCTGCAGTTTTCAAAATGTGTGAAATGTCGGAAATTTGACTCCTGAGCGTCATTTTTGAGCCGAATTCTGACTCTCTGCACTTATTTTCAGTTTCAAATTACGAAGTTTTATACCGAAAATATGGCAATTACTAAAAACGGCGATGGGTCATATTTTGCCCAAACCCTCCTGCAGTTTTTAGAATGTCTGAAATGTCGGAAATTTGACTCCTGAGCGTGATTTTTGAGCCAAATTCTGACTCTCTGCACCTATTTTCAGTTTCAAATTACGACGTTTCATACCGAAAATATGCCAATTACTGAAAACGGCGATGGGTCATATTTTGCCCAAACACCCCTGCAGTTTTCAAAATGTCTGAAATGTCGGAAACTTCACTCATGAGCGTGATTTTTTATCCGAATTCTGACCCTCTGCACCTATTTTCAGTTTTAAATTACGACTTTTTATACCGAAAATATGCAATTACTGAAAACAGCGATGTGTCATATTTTGCCCAAACCCCCCTGCAGTTTACAAAAGGTCTGAAATGTCGGAAATTTGACTCCTGAGCGTGATTTTTGATCCGAATTCTGACTCTTTGAATCTATTTTCAGCTTCAAATTACTACGTTTCATACCGAAAATATGCCAATTACTGTAAACGGCGATGGGTCATATTTTGCCCAAACCCCCCCTGCAGTTTTCAAAATGTCTGAGATGTCGGAAATTTGACTCCTGAGCGTGATTTTTTATCCGAATTCTAACTCTTTGCACCTATTTTCAGTTTCAAATTACGACTTTTTATACCGAAAATATCCCAATTACTGAAAACGGCGATGGGTCATATTTTGCCCAAACCCCCCTGCAGTTTTTAAAAGGTCTGAAATGTCGGAAATTTGACTCCTGAGCGTGATTTTTTGAGCCGAATTCTGACTCTCTGCATCTATTTTCAGCTTCAAATTACGACGTTTCATACCGAAAATATGCCAATTACTGAAAACGGCGATGGGTCATATTTTGCCCAAACCCCACTGCAGTTTTAAAATGTCAGAAATGTCGGAAATTTGACTCCTGAGCTTGATTTTTGAGCCGAATTCTGACTCTCTGCACCTATTTTCAGTTTCAAATTACGACGTTTCATACCGAAAATATGCCAATTACTGTAAACGGCGATGGGTCATATTTTGCCCAAACCCCCCTGCAGTTTTCGAAATGTCTGAAATGTCGGAAATTTGACTCCTGAGCGTGATTTTTTATCTGAATTCTGACTCTCTGCACCAAATTTCAGTTTCAAATTACGACTTTTTATACCGAAAATATGCCAATTACTGAAAACGGCGATGGGTCATATTTTGCCCAAACCCCCCCTGCAGTTTTCAAAATGTCTGAAAATCGGAAATTTGACTCCTGAGCGTCATTTTTGAGCCGAATTCTGACTCTCTGCACCTTTTTTCAGTTTCAAATTTCGACTTTTTATACCGAAAATATGCCAATTACTGAAAACGGCGATGGGTCATATTTTGACCAAACCTCCCTGCAGTTTTCAAAATGTCTGAAATGTCGGAAATTTGACTCCTGAGCGTGATTTTTGAGCCGAATTCTGACTCTCTGCACTTATTTTCAGTTTCAAATTACGAAGTTTTATACCGAAAATATGGCAATTACTAAAAACGGCGATGGGTCATATTTTGCCCAAACCCCCCTGCAGTTTTTAGAATGTCTGAAATGTCGGAAATTTGACTCCTGAGCGTGATTTTTGAGCCAAATTCTGACTCTCTGCACCTATTTTCAGTTTCAAATTACGACGTTTCATACCGAAAATATGCCAATTACTGAAAACGGCGATGGGTCATATTTTGCCCAAACCCCCCTGCAGTTTCTAAAATGTCAGAAATGTCGGAAATTTGACTCCTGAGCTTGATTTTTGAGCCGAATTCTGACTCTCTGCACCTATTTTCAGTTTCAAATTACGACGTTTCATACCGAAAATATGCCAATTACTGAAAACATCGATGGGTCATATTTTGCCCAAACCCTACTGCAGTTTTCAAAATGTCTAAAATGTCGGAAATTTGACTCCTGAACGTGATTTTTTTTATCCGAATTCTGATTCTCTGCACCTATTTTCAGTTTCAAATTACGGCTTTTTATACCGAAAATATGCCAATTACTGAAAACGGCGATGGGTCATATTTTGGCCAAACCCCACTACAGTTTTCAAAATGTCTGAAATGTCGAAATGTCGGAAATTTGACTCCTGAGCGTAATTTTTGAGCCGAATTCTGACTCTCTGCACCTATTTTCAGTTTCAAATTACGACTTTTTTTACCGAAAATATGCCAATTACTGAAAACGGCGATGGGTCATATTTTGGCCAAACCCCCCTGCAGTTTTCAAAATGTCTGAAATGTCGGAAATTTGACTCCTGAACGTGATTTTTTTATCCGAATTCTGACTCTCTGCACCTATTTTCAGTTTCAAATTACGACTTTTTATACCAAAAATATGCCAATTACTGAAAACGGCGATGGGTCATATTTTGGCCAAACCTCCCTGCAGTTTTCAAAATGTCTGAAATGTCGGAAATTTGACTCCTGAGCGTGATTTTTGAGCCGAATTCTGACTCTCTGCACTTATTTTCAGTTTCAAATTACGACGTTTTATACCGAAAATATGCCAATTACCCAAAAACGGCGATGGGTCATATTTTGCCCAAACCCCCCTGCAGTTTTTAGAATGTCTGAAATGTCGGAAATTTGACTCCTGAGCGTGATTTTTGAGCCGAATTCTGACTCTCTGCACCTATTTTCAGTTTCAAATTACGAGGTTTCATACCGAAAATATGACAATTACTAAAAACGGCGATGGGTCATATTTTGACCAAACCCCCCAGCAGTTTTCAAAATGTCTGAAATGTCGGAAATTTCACTCATGAGCGTGATTTTTTATCCGAATTCTGACTCTCTGCACCTATTTTCAGTTTCAAATTACGACTTTTTATACCAAAAATATGCCAATTACTGAAAACAGCGATGTATCATATTTTGCCCAAACCCCCCTGCAGTTTTTAAAATGTCTGAAATGTCGGAAATTTGACTCCTGAGCGTGATTTTTTGAGCCGAATTTTGACTCTCTGCATCTATTTTCAGCTTCAAATTACGACGTTTCATACCGAAAATATGCCAATTACTGTAAACGGCGATGGGTCATATTTTGCCCAAACCCCCCTGCAGTTTTCGAAATGTCTGAAATGTCGGAAATTTGACTCCTGAGCGTGATTTTTTATCTGAATTCTGACTCTCTGCACCAAATTTCAGTTTCAAATTACGACTTTTTATACCGAAAATATGCCAATTACTGAAAACGGCGATGGGTCATATTTTGCCCAAACCCCCCCTGCAGTTTTCAAAATGTGTGAAATGTCGGAAATTTGACTCCTGAGCGTCATTTTTGAGCCGAATTCTGACTCTCTGCACCTTTTTTCAGTTTCAAATTACGACTTTTTATACCGAAAATATGCCAATTACTGAAAACGGCGATGGGTCATATTTTGGCCAAACCTCCCTGCAGTTTTCAAAATGTCTGAAATGTCGGAAATTTGACTCCTGAGCGTGATTTTTGAGCCGAATTCTGACTCTCTGCACTTATTTTCAGTTTCAAATTACGAAGTTTTATACCGAAAATATGGCAATTACTAAAAACGGCGATGGGTCATATTTTGCCCAAACCCTCCTGCAGTTTTTAGAATGTCTGAAATGTCGGAAATTTGACTCCTGAGCGTGATTTTTGAGCCAAATTCTGACTCTCTGCACCTATTTTCAGTTTCAAATTACGACGTTTCATACCGAAAATATGCCAATTACTGAAAACGGCGATGGGTCATATTTTGCCCAAACACCCCTGCAGTTTTCAAAATGTCTGAAATGTCGGAAACTTCACTCATGAGCGTGATTTTTTATCCGAATTCTGACCCTCTGCACCTATTTTCAGTTTTAAATTACGACTTTTTATACCGAAAATATGCAATTACTGAAAACAGCGATGTGTCATATTTTGCCCAAACCCCCCTGCAGTTTACAAAAGGTCTGAAATGTCGGAAATTTGACTCCTGAGCGTGATTTTTGATCCGAATTCTGACTCTTTGAATCTATTTTCAGCTTCAAATTACTACGTTTCATACCGAAAATATGCCAATTACTGTAAACGGCGATGGGTCATATTTTGCCCAAACCCCCCCTGCAGTTTTCAAAATGTCTGAGATGTCGGAAATTTGACTCCTGAGCGTGATTTTTTATCCGAATTCTAACTCTTTGCACCTATTTTCAGTTTCAAATTACGACTTTTTATACCGAAAATATCCCAATTACTGAAAACGGCGATGGGTCATATTTTGCCCAAACCCCCCTGCAGTTTTTAAAAGGTCTGAAATGTCGGAAATTTGACTCCTGAGCGTGATTTTTTGAGCCGAATTCTGACTCTCTGCATCTATTTTCAGCTTCAAATTACGACGTTTCATACCGAAAATATGCCAATTACTGAAAACGGCGATGGGTCATATTTTGCCCAAACCCCACTGCAGTTTTAAAATGTCAGAAATGTCGGAAATTTGACTCCTGAGCTTGATTTTTGAGCCGAATTCTGACTCTCTGCACCTATTTTCAGTTTCAAATTACGACGTTTCATACCGAAAATATGCCAATTACTGTAAACGGCGATGGGTCATATTTTGCCCAAACCCCCCTGCAGTTTTCGAAATGTCTGAAATGTCGGAAATTTGACTCCTGAGCGTGATTTTTTATCTGAATTCTGACTCTCTGCACCAAATTTCAGTTTCAAATTACGACTTTTTATACCGAAAATATGCCAATTACTGAAAACGGCGATGGGTCATATTTTGCCCAAACCCCCCCCTGCAGTTTTCAAAATGTCTGAAAATCGGAAATTTGACTCCTGAGCGTCATTTTTGAGCCGAATTCTGACTCTCTGCACCTTTTTTCAGTTTCAAATTTCGACTTTTTATACCGAAAATATGCCAATTACTGAAAACGGCGATGGGTCATATTTTGGCCAAACCTCCCTGCAGTTTTCAAAATGTCTGAAATGTCGGAAATTTGACTCCTGAGCGTGATTTTTGAGCCGAATTCTGACTCTCTGCACTTATTTTCAGTTTCAAATTACGAAGTTTTATACCGAAAATATGGCAATTACTAAAAACGGCGATGGGTCATATTTTGCCCAAACCCCCCTGCAGTTTTTAGAATGTCTGAAATGTCGGAAATTTGACTCCTGAGCGTGATTTTTGAGCCAAATTCTGACTCTCTGCACCTATTTTCAGTGTCAAATTACGACTTTTTATACCGAAAATATCCAAATTACTGAAAACGGCAATGGGTCATATTTTGCCCAAACCCCCCTGCAGTTTTCAAAATGTCTAAAATGTCGGAAATTTGACTCCTGAGCGTGATTTTTGAGCCGAATTCTGACTCTCTGCACCTTTTTTCAGTTTCAAATTACGACGTTTCATACCGAAAATATGCCAATTACTGAAAACGGCGATAGGTCATATTTTGCCCGAACCCCCCTGCAGTTTTAAAAAATCAGAAATTTCGGAAATTTGACTCCTGAGCTTGATTTTTGAGCCGAATTCTGACTCTCTGCACCTATTTTCAGTTTCAAATTACGACGTTTCATACCGAAAATATGCCAATTACTGTAAACGGCGATGGGTCATATTTTGCCCAAACCCCCCTGCAGTTTTCGAAATGTCTGAAATGTCGGAAATTTGACTCCTGAGCGTGATTTTTTATCTGAATTCTGACTCTCTGCACCAAATTTCAGTTTCAAATTACGACTTTTTATACCGAAAATATGCCAATTACTGAAAACGGCGATGGGTCATATTTTGCCCAAACCCCCCCTGCAGTTTTCAAAATGTCTGAAATGTCGGAAATTTGACTCCTGAGCGTCATTTTTGAGCCGAATTCTGACTCTCTGCACCTTTTTTCAGTTTCAAATTACGACTTTTTATACCGAAAATATGCCAATTACTGAAAACGGCGATGGGTCATATTTTGGCCAAACCTCCCTGCAGTTTTCAAAATGTCTGAAATGTCGGAAATTTGACTCCTGAGCGTGATTTTTGAGCCGAATTCTGACTCTCTGCACTTATTTTCAGTTTCAAATTACGAAGTTTTATACCGAAAATATGGCAATTACTAAAAACGGCGATGGGTCATATTTTGCCCAAACCCTCCTGCAGTTTTTAGAATGTCTGAAATGTCGGAAATTTGACTCCTGAGCGTGATTTTTGAGCCAAATTCTGACTCTCTGCACCTATTTTCAGTTTCAAATTACGACGTTTCATACCGAAAATATGCCAATTACTGAAAACGGCGATGGGTCATATTTTGCCCGAACACCCCTGCAGTTTTCAAAATGTCTGAAATGTCGGAAACTTCACTCATGAGCGTGATTTTTTATCCGAATTCTGACTCTCTGCACCTATTTTCAGTTTTAAATTACGACTTTTTATACCGAAAATATGCAATTACTGAAAACAGCGATGTGTCATATTTTGCCCAAACCCCCCTGCAGTTTACAAAAGGTCTGAAATGTCGGAAATTTGACTCCTGAGCGTGATTTTTGAGCCGAATTCTGACTCTTTGAATCTATTTTCAGCTTCAAATTACTACGTTTCATACCGAAAATATGCCAATTACTGTAAACGGCGATGGGTCATATTTTGCCCAAACCCCCCCTGCAGTTTTCAAAATGTCTGAGATGTCGGAAATTTGACTCCTGAGCGTGATTTTTTATCCGAATTCTAACTCTTTGCACCTATTTTCAGTTTCAAATTACGACTTTTTATACCGAAAATATCCCAATTACTGAAAACGGCGATGGGTCATATTTTGCCCAAACCCCCCCTGCAGTTTTTAAAAGGTCTGAAATGTCGGAAATTTGACTCCTGAGCGTGATTTTTTGAGCCGAATTCTGACTCTCTGCATCTATTTTCAGCTTCAAATTACGACGTTTCATACCGAAAATATGCCAATTACTGAAAACGGCGATGGGTCATATTTTGCCCAAACCCCACTGCAGTTTTAAAATGTCAGAAATGTCGGAAATTTGACTCCTGAGCTTGATTTTTGAGCCGAATTCTGACTCTCTGCACCTATTTTCAGTTTCAAATTACGACGTTTCATACCGAAAATATGCCAATTACTGTAAACGGCGATGGGTCATATTTTGCCCAAACCCCCCTGCAGTTTTCGAAATGTCTGAAATGTCGGAAATTTGACTCCTGAGCGTGATTTTTTATCTGAATTCTGACTCTCTGCACCAAATTTCAGTTTCAAATTACGACTTTTTATACCGAAAATATGCCAATTACTGAAAACGGCGATGGGTCATATTTTGCCCAAACCCCCCCTGCAGTTTTCAAAATGTCTGAAATGTCGGAAATTTGACTCCTGAGCGTCATTTTTGAGCCGAATTCTGACTCTCTGCACCTTTTTTCAGTTTCAAATTTCGACTTTTTATACCGAAAATATGCCAATTACTGAAAACGGCGATGGGTCATATTTTGGCCAAACCTCCCTGCAGTTTTCAAAATGTCTGAAATGTCGGAAATTTGACTCCTGAGCGTGATTTTTGAGCCGAATTCTGACTCTCTGCACTTATTTTCAGTTTCAAATTACGAAGTTTTATACCGAAAATATGGCAATTACTAAAAACGGCGATGGGTCATATTTTGCCCAAACCCCCCTGCAGTTTTTAGAATGTCTGAAATGTCGGAAATTTGACTCCTGAGCGTGATTTTTGAGCCAAATTCTGACTCTCTGCACCTATTTTCAGTTTCAAATTACGACGTTTCATACCGAAAATATGCCAATTACTGAAAACGGCGATGGGTCATATTTTGCCCAAACACCCCTGCAGTTTTCAAAATGTCTGAAATGTCGGAAACTTCACTCATGAGCGTGATTTTTTATCCGAATTCTGACTCTCTGCACCTATTTTCAGTTTTAAATTACGACTTTTTATACCGAAAATATGCAATTACTGAAAACAGCGATGTGTCATATTTTGCCCAAACCCCCCTGCAGTTTACAAAAGGTCTGAAATGTCGGAAATTTGACTCCTGAGCGTGATTTTTGAGCCGAATTCTGACTCTCTGAATCTATTTTCAGCTTCAAATTACTACGTTTCATACCGAAAATATGCCAATTACTGTAAACGGCGATGGGTCATATTTTGCCCAAACCCCCCCTGCAGTTTTCAAAATGTCTGAGATGTCGGAAATTTGACTCCTGAGCGTGATTTTTTATCCGAATTCTAACTCTTTGCACCTATTTTCAGTTTCAAATTACGACTTTTTATACCGAAAATATCCCAATTACTGAAAACGGCGATAGGTCATATTTTGTCCAAACCCCCCTGCAGTTTTTAAAAGGTCTGAAATGTCGGAAATTTGACTCCTGAGCGTGATTTTTTGAGCCGAATTCTGACTCTCTGCATCTATTTTCAGCTTCAAATTACGACGTTTCATACCGAAAATATGCCAATTACTGAAAACGGCGATAGGTCATATTTTGCCCAAACCCCACTGCAGTTTTAAAATGTCAGAAATGTCGGAAATTTGACTCCTGAGCTTGATTTTTGAGCCGAATTCTGACTCTCTGCACCTATTTTCAGTTTCAAATTACGACGTTTCATACCGAAAATATGCCAATTACTGTAAACGGCGATGGGTCATATTTTGCCCAAACCCCCCTGCAGTTTTCGAAATGTCTGAAATGTCGGAAATTTGACTCCTGAGCGTGATTTTTTTATCTGAATTCTGACTCTCTGCACCAATTTTCAGTTTCAAATTACGACTTTTTATACCGAAAATATCCAAATTACTGAAAACGGCAATGGGTCATATTTTGCCCAAACCCCCCTGCAGTTTTCAAAATGTCTAAAATGTCGGAAATTTGACTCCTGAGCGTGATTTTTGAGCCGAATTCTGACTCTCTGCACCTTTTTTCAGTTTCAAATTACGACGTTTCATACCGAAAATATGCCAATTACTGAAAACGGCGATAGGTCATATTTTGCCCGAACCCCCCTGCAGTTTTAAAATGTCAGAAATGTCGGAAATTTGACTCCTGAGCTTGATTTTTGAGCCGAATTCTGACTCTCTGCACCTATTTTCAGTTTCAAATTACGACGTTTCATACCGAAAATATGCCAATTACTGTAAACGGCGATGGGTCATATTTTGCCCAAACCCCCCTGCAGTTTTCGAAATGTCTGAAATGTCGGAAATTTGACTCCTGAGCGTGATTTTTTATCTGAATTCTGACTCTCTGCACCAAATTTCAGTTTCAAATTACGACTTTTTATACCGAAAATATGCCAATTACTGAAAACGGCGATGGGTCATATTTTGCCCAAACCCCCCCTGCAGTTTTCAAAATGTCTGAAATGTCGGAAATTTGACTCCTGAGCGTCATTTTTGAGCCGAATTCTGACTCTCTGCACCTTTTTTCAGTTTCAAATTACGACTTTTATACCGAAAATATGCCAATTACTGAAAACGGCGATGGGTCATATTTTGGCCAAACCTCCCTGCAGTTTTCAAAATGTCTGAAATGTCGGAAATTTGACTCCTGAGCGTGATTTTTGAGCCGAATTCTGACTCTCTGCACTTATTTTCAGTTTCAAATTACGAAGTTTTATACCGAAAATATGGCAATTACTAAAAACGGCGATGGGTCATATTTTGCCCAAACCCTCCTGCAGTTTGTAGAATGTCTGAAATGTCGGAAATTTGACTCCTGAGCGTGATTTTTGAGCCAAATTCTGACTCTCTGCACCTATTTTCAGTTTCAAATTACGACGTTTCATACCGAAAATATGCCAATTACTGAAAACGGCGATGGGTCATATTTTGCCCAAACACCCCTGCAGTTTTCAAAATGTCTGAAATGTCGGAAACTTCACTCATGAGCGTGATTTTTTATCCGAATTCTGACTCTCTGCACCTATTTTCAGTTTTAAATTACGACTTTTTATACCGAAAATATGCAATTACTGAAAACAGCGATGTGTCATATTTTGCCCAAACCCCCCTGCAGTTTACAAAAGGTCTGAAATGTCGGAAATTTGACTCCTGAGCGTGATTTTTGAGCCGAATTCTGACTCTTTGAATCTATTTTCAGCTTCAAATTACTACGTTTCATACCGAAAATATGCCAATTACTGTAAACGGCGATGGGTCATATTTTGCCCAAACCCCCCCTGCAGTTTTCAAAATGTCTGAGATGTCGGAAATTTGACTCCTGAGCGTGATTTTTTATCCGAATTCTAACTCTTTGCACCTATTTTCAGTTTCAAATTACGACTTTTTATACCGAAAATATCCCAATTACTGAAAACGGCGATGGGTCATATTTTGCCCACACCCCCCTGCAGTTTTTAAAAGGTCTGAAATGTCGGAAATTTGACTCCTGAGCGTGATTTTTTGAGCCGAATTCTGACTCTCTGCATCTATTTTCAGCTTCAAATTACGACGTTTCATACCGAAAATATGCCAATTACTGAAAACGGCGATGGGTCATATTTTGCCCAAACCCCACTGCAGTTTTAAAATGTCAGAAATGTCGGAAATTTGACTCCTGAGCTTGATTTTTGAGCCGAATTCTGACTCTCTGCACCTATTTTCAGTTTCAAATTACGACGTTTCATACCGAAAATATGCCAATTACTGTAAACGGCGATGGGTCATATTTTGCCCAAACCCCCCTGCAGTTTTCGAAATGTCTGAAATGTCGGAAATTTGACTCCTGAGCGTGATTTTTTATCTGAATTCTGACTCTCTGCACCAAATTTCAGTTTCAAATTACGACTTTTTATACCGAAAATATGCCAATTACTGAAAACGGCGATGGGTCACATTTTGCCCAAACCCCCCCTGCAATTTTCAAAATGTCTGAAATGTCGGAAATTTGACTCCTGAGCGTCATTTTTGAGCCGATTTCTGACTCTCTGCACCTTTTTTCAGTTTCAAATTTCGACTTTTTATACCGAAAATATGCCAATTACTGAAAACGGCGATGGGTCATATTTTGGCCAAACCTCCCTGCAGTTTTCAAAATGTCTGAAATGTCGGAAATTTGACTCCTGAGCGTGATTTTTGAGCCGAATTCTGACTCTCTGCACTTATTTTCAGTTTCAAATTACGAAGTTTTATACCGAAAATATGGCAATTACTAAAAACGGCGATGGGTCATATTTTGCCCAAACCCCCCTGCAGTTTTTAGAATGTCTGAAATGTCGGAAATTTGACTCCTGAGCGTGATTTTTGAGCCAAATTCTGACTCTCTGCACCTATTTTCAGTGTCAAATTACGACTTTTTATACCGAAAATATCCAAATTACTGAAAACGGCAATGGGTCATATTTTGCCCAAACCCCCCTGCAGTTTTCAAAATGTCTAAAATGTCGGAAATTTGACTCCTGAGCGTGATTTTTGAGCCGAATTCTGACTCTCTGCACCTTTTTTCAGTTTCAAATTACGACGTTTCATACCGAAAATATGCAATTACTGAAAACAGCGATGTGTCATATTTTGCCCAAACCCCCCTGCAGTTTACAAAAGGTCTGAAATGTCGGAAATTTGACTCCTGAGCGTGATTTTTGAGCCGAATTCTGACTCTTTGAATCTATTTTCAGCTTCAAATTACTACGTTTCATACCGAAAATATGCCAATTACTGTAAACGGCGATGGGTCATATTTTGCCCAAACCCCCCCTGCAGTTTTCAAAATGTCTGAGATGTCGGAAATTTGACTCCTGAGCGTGATTTTTTATCCGAATTCTAACTCTTTGCACCTATTTTCAGTTTCAAATTACGACTTTTTATACCGAAAATATCCCAATTACTGAAAACGGCGATGGGTCATATTTTGCCCAAACCCCCCTGCAGTTTTTAAAAGGTCTGAAATGTCGGAAATTTGACTCCTGAGCGTGATTTTTTGAGCCGAATTCTGACTCTCTGCATCTATTTTCAGCTTCAAATTACGACGTTTCATACCGAAAATATGCCAATTACTGAAAACGGCGATGGGTCATATTTTGCCCAAACCCCACTGCAGTTTTAAAATGTCAGAAATGTCGGAAATTTGACTCCTGAGCTTGTTTTTTGAGCCGAATTCTGACTCTCTGCACCTATTTTCAGTTTCAAATTACGACGTTTCATACCGAAAATATGCCAATTACTGTAAACGGCGATGGGTCATATTTTGCCCAAACCCCCCTGCAGTTTTCGAAATGTCTGAAATGTCGGAAATTTGACTCCTGAGCGTGATTTTTTATCTGAATTCTGACTCTCTGCACCAAATTTCAGTTTCAAATTACGACTTTTTATACCGAAAATATGCCAATTACTGAAAACGGCGATGGGTCATATTTTGCCCAAACCCCCCCTGCAGTTTTCAAAATGTCTGAAATGTCGGAAATTTGACTCCTGAGCGTCATTTTTGAGCCGAATTCTGACTCTCTGCACCTTTTTTCAGTTTCAAATTACGACTTTTTATACCGAAAATATGCCAATTACTGAAAACGGCGATGGGTCATATGGGTCGATGGGTCAGATGGGCCAAACCTCCCTGCAGTTTTCAAAATGTCTGAAATGTCGGAAATTTGACTCCTGAGCGTGATTTTTGAGCCGAATTCTGACTCTCTGCACTTATTTTCAGTTTCAAATTACGAAGTTTTATACCGAAAATATGGCAATTACTAAAAACGGCGATGGGTCATATTTTGCCCAAACCCTCCTGCAGTTTTTAGAATGTCTGAAATGTCGGAAATTTGACTCCTTAGCGTGATTTTTGAGCCAAATTCTGACTCTCTGCACCTATTTTCAGTTTCAAATTACGACGTTTCATACCGAAAATATGCCAATTACTGAAAACGGCGATGGGTCATATTTTGCCCAAACACCCCTGCAGTTTTCAAAATGTCTGAAATGTCGGAAACTTCACTCATGAGCGTGATTTTTTATCCGAATTCTGACTCTCTGCACCTATTTTCAGTTTTAAATTACGACTTTTTATACCGAAAATATGCAATTACTGAAAACAGCGATGTGTCATATTTTGCCCAAACCCCCCTGCAGTTTACAAAAGGTCTGAAATGTCGGAAATTTGACTCCTGAGCGTGATTTTTGAGCCGAATTCTGACTCTTTGAATCTATTTTCAGCTTCAAATTACTACGTTTCATACCGAAAATATGCCAATTACTGTAAACGGCGATGGGTCATATTTTGCCCAAACCCCCCCTGCAGTTTTCAAAATGTCTGAGATGTCGGAAATTTGACTCCTGAGCGTGATTTTTTATCCGAATTCTAACTCTTTGCACCTATTTTCAGTTTCAAATTACGACTTTTTATACCGAAAATATCCCAATTACTGAAAACGGCGATGGGTCATATTTTGCCCAAACCCCCCTGCAGTTTTTAAAAGGTCTGAAATGTCGGAAATTTGACTCCTGAGCGTGATTTTTTGAGCCGAATTCTGACTCTCTGCATCTATTTTCAGCTTCAAATTACGACGTTTCATACCGAAAATATGCCAATTACTGAAAACGGCGATGGGTCATATTTTGCCCAAACCCCACTGCAGTTTTAAAATGTCAGAAATGTCGGAAATTTGACTCCTGAGCTTGATTTTTGAGCCGAATTCTGACTCTCTGCACCTATTTTCAGTTTCAAATTACGACGTTTCATACCGAAAATATGCCAATTACTGTAAACGGCGATGGGTCATATTTTGCCCAAACCCCCCTGCAGTTTTCGAAATGTCTGAAATGTCGGAAATTTGACTCCTGAGCGTGATTTTTTATCTGAATTCTGACTCTCTGCACCAAATTTCAGTTTCAAATTACGACTTTTTATACCGAAAATATGCCAATTACTGAAAACGGCGATGGGTCATATTTTGCCCAAACCCCCCCTGCAGTTTTCAAAATGTCTGAAATGTCGGAAATTTGACTCCTGAGCGTCATTTTTGAGCCGAATTCTGACTCTCTGCACCTTTTCTCAGTTTCAAATTTCGACTTTTTATACCGAAAATATGCCAATTACTGAAAACGGCGATGGGTCATATTTTGGCCAAACCTCCCTGCAGTTTTCAAAATGTCTGAAATGTCGGAAATTTGACTCCTGAGCGTGATTTTTGAGCCGAATTCTGACTCTCTGCACTTATTTTCAGTTTCAAATTACGAAGTTTTATACCGAAAATATGGCAATTACTAAAAACGGCGATGGGTCATATTTTGCCCAAACCCCCCTGCAGTTTTTAGAATGTCTGAAATGTCGGAAATTTGACTCCTGAGCGTGATTTTTGAGCCAAATTCTGACTCTCTGCACCTATTTTCAGTTTCAAATTACGACGTTTCATACCGAAAATATGCCAATTACTGAAAACGGCGATGGGTCATATTTTGCCCAAACACCCCTGCAGTTTTCAAAATGTCTGAAATGTCGGAAACTTCACTCATGAGCGTGATTTTTTATCCGAATTCTGACTCTCTGCACCTATTTTCAGTTTTAAATTACGACTTTTTATACCGAAAATATGCAATTACTGAAAACAGCGATGTGTCATATTTTGCCCAAACCCCCCTGCAGTTTACAAAAGGTCTGAAATGTCGGAAATTTGACTCCTGAGCGTGATTTTTGAGCCGAATTCTGACTCTCTGCATCTATTTTCAGCTTCAAATTACGACGTTTCATACCGAAAATATGCCAATTACTGAAAACGGCGATAGGTCATATTTTGCCCAAACCCCACTGCAGTTTTAAAATGTCAGAAATGTCGGAAATTTGACTCCTGAGCTTGATTTTTGAGCCGAATTCTGACTCTCTGCACCTATTTTCAGTTTCAAATTACGACGTTTCATACCGAAAATATGCCAATTACTGTAAACGGCGATGAGTCATATTTTGCCCAAACCCCCCTGCAGTTTTCGAAATGTCTGAAATGTCGGAAATTTGACTCCTGAGCGTGATTTTTTTATCTGAATTCTGACTCTCTGCACCAATTTTCAGTTTCAAATTACGACTTTTTATACCGAAAATATGCCAATTACTGAAAACGGCGATGGGTCATATTTTGCCCAAACCCCCCTGCAGTTTTTAGAATGTCTAAAATGTCGGAAATTTGACTCCTGAGCGTGATTTTTGAGCCAAATTCTGACTCTCTGCACCTATTTTCAGTTTCAAATTACGACGTTTCATACCGAAAATATGCCAATTACTGAAAACGGCGATGGGTTTTTGCCCAAACACCCCTGCAGTTTTCAAAATGTCTGAAATGTCGGAAACTTCACTCATGAGCGTGATTTTTTATCCGAATTCTGACTCTCTGCACCTATTTTCAGTTTTAAATTACGACTTTTTATACCGAAAATATGCAATTACTGAAAACAGCGATGTGTCATATTTTGCCCAAACCCCCCTGCAGTTTACAAAAGGTCTGAAATGTCGGAAATTTGACTCCTGAGCGTGATTTTTGAGCCGAATTCTGACTCTCTGAATCTATATTCAGCTTCAAATTACTACGTTTCATACCGAAAATATGCCAATTACTGTAAACGGCGATGGGTCATATTTTGCCCAAACCCCCCCTGCAGTTTTCAAAATGTCTGAGATGTCGGAAATTTAACTCCTGAGCGTGATTTTTTATCCGAATTCTAACTCTTTGCACCTATTTTCAGTTTCAAATTACGACTTTTTATACCGAAAATATCCCAATTACTGAAAACGGCGATGGGTCATATTTTGCCCAAACCCCCCTGCAGTTTTTAAATGGTCTGAAATGTCGGAAATTTGACTCCTGAGCGTGATTTTTTGAGCCGAATTCTGACTCTCTGCATCTATTTTCAGCTTCAAATTACGACGTTTCATACCGAAAATAAGCCAATTACTGAAAACGGCGATGGGTCATATTTTGCCCAAACCCCACTGCAGTTTTAAACTGTCAGAAATGTCGGAAATTTGACTCCTGAGCTTGATTTTTGAGCCGAATTCTGACTCTCTGCACCTATTTTCAGTTTCAAATTACGACGTTTCATACCGAAAATATGCCAATTACTGTAAACGGCGATGGGTCATATTTTGCCCAAACCCCCCTGCAGTTTTCGAAATGTCTGAAATGTCGGAAATTTGACTCCTGAACGTGATTTTTTATCTGAATTCTGACTCTCTGCACCAAATTTCAGTTTCAAATTACGACTTTTTATACCGAAAATATGCCAATTACTGAAAACGGCGATGGGTCATATTTTGCCCAAACCCCCCCTGCAGTTTTCAAAATGTCTGAAATGTCGGAAATTTGACTCCTGAGCGTCATTTTTGAGCCGAATTCTGACTCTCTGCACCTTTTTTCAGTTTCAAATTTCGACTTTTTATACCGAAAATATGCCAATTACTGAAAACGGCGATGGGTCATATTTTGGCCAAACCTCCCTGCAGTTTTCAAAATGTCTGAAATGTCGGAAATTTGACTCCTGAGCGTGATTTTTGAGCCGAATTCTGACTCTCTGCACTTATTTTCAGTTTCAAATTACGAAGTTTTATACCGAAAATATGGCAATTACTAAAAACGGCGATGGGTCATATTTTGCCCAAACCCCCCTGCAGTTTTTAGAATGTCTGAAATGTCGGAAATTTGACTCCTGAGCGTGATTTTTGAGCCAAATTCTGACTCTCTGCACCTATTTTCAGTTTCAAATTACGACGTTTCATACCGAAAATATGCCAATTACTGAAAACGGCGATGGGTCATATTTTGCCCAAACACCCCTGCAGTTTTCAAAATGTCTGAAATGTCGGAAACTTCACTCATGAGCGTGATTTTTTATCCGAATTCTGACTCTCTGCACCTATTTTCAGTTTTAAATTACGACTTTTTATACCGAAAATATGCAATTACTGAAAACAGCGATGTGTCATATTTTGCCCAAACCCCCCTGCAGTTTACAAAAGGTCTGAAATGTCGGAAATTTGACTCCTGAGCGTGATTTTTGAGCCGAATTCTGACTCTCTGAATCTATTTTCAGCTTCAAATTACTACGTTTCATACCGAAAATATGCCAATTACTGTAAACGGCGATGGGTCATATTTTGCCCAAACCCCCCCTGCAGTTTTCAAAATGTCTGAGATGTCGGAAATTTGACTCCTGAGCGTGATTTTTTATCCGAATTCTAACTCTTTGCACCTATTTTCAGTTTCAAATTACGACTTTTTATACCGAAAATATCCCAATTACTGAAAACGGCGATGGGTCATATTTTGCCCAAACCCCCCTGCAGTTTTTAAAAGGTCTGAAATGTCGGAAATTTGACTCCTGAGCGTGATTTTTTGAGCCGAATTCTGACTCTCTGCATCTATTTTCAGCTTCAAATTACGACGTTTCATACCGAAAATATGCCAATTACTGAAAACGGCGATAGGTCATATTTTGCCCAAACCCCACTGCAGTTTTTAGAATGTCTAAAATGTCGGAAATTTGACTCCTGAGCTTGATTTTTGAGCCGAATTCTGACTCTCTGCACCTATTTTCAGTTTCAAATTACGACGTTTCATACCGAAAATATGCCAATTACTGTAAACGGCGATGGGTCATATTTTGCCCAAACCCCCCTGCAGTTTTCGAAATGTCTGAAATGTCGGAAATTTGACTCCTGAGCGTGATTTTTTTATCTGAATTCTGACTCTCTGCACCAATTTTCAGTTTCAAATTACGACTTTTTATACCGAAATTATGCCAATTACTGAAAACGGCGATGGGTCATATTTTGCCCAAACCCCCCTGCAGTTTTTAGAATGTCTAAAATGTCGGAAATTTGACTCCTGAGCGTGATTTTTGAGCCAAATTCTGACTCTCTGCACCTATTTTCAGTTTCAAATTACGACGTTTCATACCGAAAATATGCCAATTACTGAAAACGGCGATGGGTCATATTTTGCCCAAACACCCCTGCAGTTTTCAAAATGTCTGAAATGTCGGAAACTTCACTCATGAGCGTGATTTTTTATCCGAATTCTGACTCTCTGCACCTATTTTCAGTTTTAAATTACGACTTTTTATACCGAAAATATGCAATTACTGAAAACAGCGATGTGTCATATTTTGCCCAAACCCCCCTGCAGTTTACAAAAGGTCTGAAATGTCGGAAATTTGACTCCTGAGCGTGATTTTTGAGCCGAATTCTGACTCTCTGAATCTATATTCAGCTTCAAATTACTACGTTTCATACCGAAAATATGCCAATTACTGTAAACGGCGATGGGTCATATTTTGCCCAAACCCCCCCTGCAGTTTTCAAAATGTCTGAGATGTCGGAAATTTGAATCCTGAGCATGATTTTTTATCCGAATTCTAACTCTTTGCACCTATTTTCAGTTTCAAATTACGACTTTTTATACCGAAAATATCCCAATTACTGAAAACGGCGATGGGTCATATTTTGCCCAAACCCCCCTGCAGTTTTTAAAAGGTCTGAAATGTCGGAAATTTGACTCCTGAGCGTGATTTTTTGAGCCGAATTCTGACTCTCTGCATCTATTTTCAGCTTCAAATTACGACGTTTCATACCGAAAATATGCCAATTACTGAAAACGGCGATAGGTCATATTTTGCCCAAACCCCCCTGCAGTTTTAAAATGTCAGAAATGTCGGAAATTTGACTCCTGAGCTTGATTTTTGAGCCGAATTCTGACTCTCTGCACCTATTTTCAGTTTCAAATTACGACGTTTCATACCGAAAATATGCCAATTACTGTAAACGGCGATGGGTCATATTTTGCCCAAACCCCCCTGCAGTTTTCGAAATGTCTGAAATGTCGGAAATTTGACTCCTGAGCGTGATTTTTTTATCTGAATTCTGACTCTCTGCACCAATTTTCCGTTTCAAATTACGACTTTTTATACCGAAAATATGCCAATTACTGAAAACGGCGATGGGTCATATTTTGCCCAAACCCCCCCTGCAGTTTCAAAATGTCTGAGATGTCGGAAATTTGACTCCTGAGCGTGATTTTTTATCCGAATTCTGACTCTCTGCACCTATTTTCAGTTTCAAATTACGACTTTTTATACCGAAAATATCCAAATTACTGAAAACGGCAATGGGTCATATTTTGCCCAAACCCCCCTGCAGTTTTCGAAATGTCTGAAATGTCGGAAATTTGACTCCTGAGCGTGATTTTTTATCTGAATTCTGACTCTCTGCACCAATTTTCAGTTTCAAATTACGACTTTTTATACCGGAAATATGCCAATTACTGAAAACGGCGATGGGTCATATTTTGCCCAAACCCCCCCTGCAGCTTTCAAAATGTCTGAAATGTCGGAAATTTGACTCCTGAGCGTCATTTCTGAGCCGAATTCTGACTCTCTGCACCTTTTTTCAGTTTCAAATTACGACTTTTTATACCGAAAATATGCCAATTACTGAAAACGGCGATGGGTCATATTTTGGTCAAACCTCCCTGCAGTTTTCAAAATGTCTGAAATATCGGAAATTTGACTCCTGAGCGTGATTTTTGAGCCGAATTCTGACTCTCTGCACCTATTTTCAGTTTCAAATTACGACGTTTCATACCGAAAATATGCCAATTACTGTAAACGGCGATGGGTCATATTTTGCCCAAACCCCCCTGCAGTTTTCGAAATGTCTGAAATGTCGGAAATTTGACTCCTGAGCGTGATTTTTTTATCTGAATTCTGACTCTCTGCACCAATTTTCAGTTTCAAATTACGACTTTTTATACCGAAATTATGCCAATTACTGAAAACGGCGATGGGTCATATTTTGCCCAAACCCCCCTGCAGTTTTTAGAATGTCTAAAATGTCGGAAATTTGACTCCTGAGCGTGATTTTTGAGCCAAATTCTGACTCTCTGCACCTATTTTCAGTTTCAAATTACGACGTTTCATACCGAAAATATGCCAATTACTGAAAACGGCGATGGGTCATATTTTGCCCAAACACCCCTGCAGTTTTCAAAATGTCTGAAATGTCGGAAACTTCACTCATGAGCGTGATTTTTTATCCGAATTCTGACTCTCTGCACCTATTTTCAGTTTTAAATTACGACTTTTTATACCGAAAATATGCAATTACTGAAAACAGCGATGTGTCATATTTTGCCCAAACCCCCCTGCAGTTTACAAAAGGTCTGAAATGTCGGAAATTTGACTCCTGAGCGTGATTTTTGAGCCGAATTCTGACTCTCTGAATCTATATTCAGCTTCAAATTACTACGTTTCATACCGAAAATATGCCAATTACTGTAAACGGCGATGGGTCATATTTTGCCCAAACCCCCCCTGCAGTTTTCAAAATGTCTGAGATGTCGGAAATTTGAATCCTGAGCATGATTTTTTATCCGAATTCTAACTCTTTGCACCTATTTTCAGTTTCAAATTACGACTTTTTATACCGAAAATATCCCAATTACTGAAAACGGCGATGGGTCATATTTTGCCCAAACCCCCCTGCAGTTTTTAAAAGGTCTGAAATGTCGGAAATTTGACTCCTGAGCGTGATTTTTTGAGCCGAATTCTGACTCTCTGCATCTATTTTCAGCTTCAAATTACGACGTTTCATACCGAAAATATGCCAATTACTGAAAACGGCGATAGGTCATATTTTGCCCAAACCCCCCTGCAGTTTTAAAATGTCAGAAATGTCGGAAATTTGACTCCTGAGCTTGATTTTTGAGCCGAATTCTGACTCTCTGCACCTATTTTCAGTTTCAAATTACGACGTTTCATACCGAAAATATGCCAATTACTGTAAACGGCGATGGGTCATATTTTGCCCAAACCCCCCTGCAGTTTTCGAAATGTCTGAAATGTCGGAAATTTGACTCCTGAGCGTGATTTTTTTATCTGAATTCTGACTCTCTGCACCAATTTTCAGTTTCAAATTACGACTTTTTATACCGAAAATATGCCAATTACTGAAAACGGCGATGGGTCATATTTTGCCCAAACCCCCCCTGCAGTTTCAAAATGTCTGAGATGTCGGAAATTTGACTCCTGAGCGTGATTTTTTATCCGAATTCTGACTCTCTGCACCTATTTTCAGTTTCAAATTACGACTTTTTATACCGAAAATATCCAAATTACTGAAAACGGCAATGGGTCATATTTTGCCCAAACCCCCCTGCAGTTTTCGAAATGTCTGAAATGTCGGAAATTTGACTCCTGAGCGTGATTTTTTATCTGAATTCTGACTCTCTGCACCAATTTTCAGTTTCAAATTACGACTTTTTATACCGGAAATATGCCAATTACTGAAAACGGCGATGGGTCATATTTTGCCCAAACCCCCCCTGCAGCTTTCAAAATGTCTGAAATGTCGGAAATTTGACTCCTGAGCGTCATTTCTGAGCCGAATTCTGACTCTCTGCACCTTTTTTCAGTTTCAAATTACGACTTTTTATACCGAAAATATGCCAATTACTGAAAACGGCGATGGGTCATATTTTGGCCAAACCTCCCTGCAGTTTTCAAAATGTCTGAAATATCGGAAATTTGACTCCTGAGCGTGATTTTTGAGCCGAATTCTGACTCTCTGCATCTATTTTCAGCTTCAAATTACGACGTTTCCTAACGAAAATATGCCAATTACTGAAAACGGCGATAGGTCATATTTTGCCCAAACCCCCCTGCAGTTTTAAAATGTCAGAAATGTCGGAAATTTGACTCCTGAGCTTGATTTTTGAGCCGAATTCTGACTCTCTGCACCTATTTTCAGTTTCAAATTACGACTTTTTATTCCGAAAATATCCCAATTACTGAAAACGGCGATGGGTCATATTTTGCCCAAACCCCCCTGCAGTTTTTAAAAGGTCTGAAATGTCGGAAATTTGACTCCTGAGCGTGATTTTTTGAGCCGAATTCTGACTCTCTGCATCTATTTTCAGCTTCAAATTACGACGTTTCATACCGAAAATATGCCAATTACTGAAAACGGCGATAGGTCAATTTTTGCCCAAACCCCACTGCAGTTTTAAAATGTCAGAAATGTCGGAAATTTGACTCCTGAGCTTGATTTTTGAGCCGAATTCTGACTCTCTGCACCTATTTTCAGTTTCAAATTACGACGTTTCATACCGAAAATATGCCAATTACTGTAAACGGCGATGGGTCATATTTTGCCCAAACCCCCCTGCAGTTTTCGAAATGTCTGAAATGTCGGAAATTTGACTCCTGAGCGTGATTTTTTTATCTGAATTCTGGCTCTCTGCACCAATTTTCAGTTTCAAATTACGACTTTTTATACCGAAAATATGCCAATTACTGAAAACGGCGATGGGTCATATTTTGCCCAAACCCCCCCTGCAGTTTCAAAATGTCTGAGATGTCGGAAATTTGACTCCTGAGCGTGATTTTTTATCCGAATTCTGACTCTCTGCACCTATTTTCAGTTTCAAATTACGACTTTTTATACCGAAAATATCCAAATTACTGAAAACGGCAATGGGTCATATTTTGCCCAAACCCCCCTGCAGTTTTCGAAATGTCTGAAATGTCGGAAATTTGACTCCTGAGCGTGATTTTTTATCTGAATTCTGACTCTCTGCACCAATTTTCAGTTTCAAATTACGACTTTTTATACCGGAAATATGCCAATTACTGAAAACGGCGATGGGTCATATTTTGCCCAAACCCCCCTGCAGCTTTCAAAATGTCTGAAATGTCGGAAATTTGACTCCTGAGCGTCATTTTTGAGCCGAATTCTGACTCTCTGCACCTTTTTTCAGTTTCAAATTACGACTTTTTATACCGAAAATATGCCAATTACTGAAAACGGCGATGGGTCATATTTTGGCCAAACCTCCCTGCAGTTTTCAAAATGTCTGAAATATCGGAAATTTGACTCCTGAGCGTGATTTTTGAGCCGAATTCTGACTCTCTGCATCTATTTTCAGCTTCAAATTACGACGTTTCCTAACGAAAATATGCCAATTACTGAAAACGGCGATAGGTCATATTTTGCCCAAACCCCCCTGCAGTTTTAAAATGTCAGAAATGTCGGAAATTTGACTCCTGAGCTTGATTTTTGAGCCGAATTCTGACTCTCTGCACCTATTTTCAGTTTCAAATTACGACTTTTTATTCCGAAAATATCCCAATTACTGAAAACGGCGATGGGTCATATTTTGCCCAAACCCCCCTGCAGTTTTTAAAATGTCTGAAATGTCGGAAATTTGACTCCTGAGCGTGATTTTTTGAGCCGAATTCTGACTCTCTGCATCTATTTTCAGCTTCAAATTACGACGTTTCATACCGAAAATATGACAATTACTGTAAACGGTGATGGGTCATATTTTGCACAAACCCCCCCTGCATTTTTCAAAATGTCTGAGATGTCAGAAATTTGACTCCTAAGCGTGATTTTTTATCCGAATTCTGACTCTCTGCACCTATTTTCAGTTTCAAATTACGACTTTTTATACCGAAAATATCCCAATTACTGAAAACGGCGATGGGTCATATTTTGCCCAAACCCCCCTGCAGTTTTTAAAATGTCTGAAATGTCGGAAATTTGACTCCTGAGCGTGATTTTTGAGCCGAATTCTGACTCTCTGCATCTATTTTCAGCTTCAAATTACTACGTTTCATACCGAAAATATGCCAATTACTGTAAACGGCGATGGGTCATATTTTGCCCAAACCCCCCTGCAGTTTTCGAAATGTCTGAAATGTCGGAAATTTGACTCCTGAGCGTGATTTTTTATCTGAATACTGACTCTCTGCACCAAATTTCAGTTTCAAATTACGACTTTTTATACCGAAAATATGCCAATTACTGAAAACGGCGATGGGTCATATTTTGCCCAAACCCCCCCTGCAGTTTTCAAAATGTCTGAAATGTCGGAAATTTGACTCCTGAGCGTCATTTTTGAGCCGAATTCTGACTCTCTGCACCTTTTTTCAGTTTCAAATTACGACTTTTTATACCGAAAATATGCCAATTACTGAAAACGGCGATGGGTCATATTTTGGCCAAACCTCCCTGCAGTTTTCAAAATGTCTGAAATGTCGGAAATTTGACTCCTGAGCGTGATTTTTGAGCCGAATTCTGACTCTCTGCACTTATTTTCAGTTTCAAATTACGACGTTTTATACCGAAAATATGGCAATTACTAAAAACGGCGATGGGTCATATTTTGCCCAAACCCCACTGCAGTTTTTAGAATGTCTGAAATGTCGGAAATTTGACTCCTGAGCGTGATTTTTGAGCCGAATTCTGACTCTCTGCACCTATTTTCAGTTTCAAATTACGACGTTTCATACCGAAAATATGCCAATTACTGAAAACGGCGATGGGTCATATTTTGCCCAAACACCCCTGCAGTTTTCAAAATGTCTGAAATGTCGGAAACTTCACTCATGAGCGTGATTTTTTATCCGAATTCTGACTCTCTGCACCTATTTTCAGTTTTAAATTACGACTTTTTATACCGAAAATATGCAATTACTGGAAACAGCGATGTGTCATATTTTGCCCAAACCCCCCTGCAGTTTACAAAAGGTCTGAAATGTCGGAAATTTGACTCCTGAGCGTGATTTTTGAGCCGAATTCTGACTCTCTGAATCTATTTTCAGCTTCAAATTACTACGTTTCATACCGAAAATATGCCAATTACTGTAAACGGCGATGGGTCATATTTTGCCTAAACCCCCCCTGCAGTTTTCAAAATGTCTGAGATGTCGGAAATTTGACTCCTGAGCGTGATTTTTTATCCGAATTCTAACTCTTTGCACCTATTTTCAGTTTCAAATTACGACTTTTTATACCGAAAATATCCCAATTACTGAAAACGGCGATGGGTCATATTTTGCCCAAACCCCCCTGCAGTTTTTAAAAGGTCTGAAATGTCGGAAATTTGACTCCTGAGCGTGATTTTTTGAGCCGAATTCTGACTCTCTGCATCTATTTTCAGCTTCAAATTACGACGTTTCATACCGAAAATATGCCAATTACTGTAAACTGCGATGGGTCATATTTTGCCCAAACCCCCCTGCAGTTTTCGAAATGTCTGAAATGTCGGAAATTTGACTCCTGAGCGTGATTTTTTTATCTGAATTCTGACTCTCTGCACCAATTTTCAGTTTCAAATTACGACGTTTTATACCGAAAATATGCCAATTACTGAAAACGGCGATGGGTCATATTTTGCCCAAACCCCCCCAGCAGTTTCAAAATGTCTGAGATGTCGGAAATTTGACTCCTGAGCGTGATTTTTTATCCGAATTCTGACTCTCTGCACCTATTTTCAGTTTCAAATTACGACTTTTTATACCGAAAATATCCAAATTACTGAAAACGGCAATGGGTCATATTTTGCCCAAACCCCCCTGCAGTTTTCGAAATGTCTGAAATGTCGGAAATTTGACTCCTGAGCGTGATTTTTTATCTGAATTCTGACTCTCTGCACCAATTTTCAGTTTCAAATTACGACTTTTTATACCGGAAATATGCCAATTACTGAAAACGGCGATGGGTCATATTTTGCCCAAACCCCCCCCTGCAGTTTTCAAAATGTCTGAAATGTCGGAAATTTGACTCCTGAGCGTCATTTTTGAGCCGAATTCTGACTCTCTGCACCTTTTTTCAGTTTCAAATTACGACTTTTTATACCGAAAATATGCCAATTACTGAAAACGGCGATGGGTCATATTTTGGCCAAACCTCCCTGCAGTTTTCAAAATGTCTCAAATGTCGGAAATTTGACTCCTGAGCGTGATTTTTGAGCCGAATTCTGACTCTCTGCACTTATTTTCAGTTTCAAATTACGACGTTTTATACCGAAAATATGCCAATTACTAAAAACGGCGATGGGTCATATTTTGCCCAAACCCCCCTGCAGTTTTTAGAATGTCTGAAATGTCGGAAATTTGACTCCTGAGCGTGATTTTTGACCCGAATTCTGACTCTCTGCACCTATTTTCAGTTTCAAATTACGACGTTTCATACCGAAAATATGCCAATTACTGAAAACGGCGATGGGTCATATTTTGCCCAAACCCCCCTGCAGTTTTCAAAATGTCTGAAATGTCGGAAATTTCACTCATGAGCGTGATTTTTTATCCGAATTCTGACTCTCTGCACCTATTTTCATTTTCAAATTACGACTTTTTATACCGAAAATATGCAATTACTGAAAAGAGCGATGTGTCATATTTTGCCCAAACCCCCCTGCAGTTTACAAAAGGTCTGAAATGTCAGAAATTTGACTCCTGAGCGTGATTTTTGAGCCGAATTCTGACTTTCTGCATCTATTTTCAGCTTCAAATTACTACGTTTCATACCGAAAATATGCCAATTACTGTAAACGGCGATGGGTAATATTTTGCCCAAACCCCCCCTGCAGTTTTCAAAATGTCTGAGATGTCGGAAATTTGACTCCTGAGCGTGATTTTTTATCCGAATTCTAACTCTTTGCACCTATTTTCAGTTTCAAATTACGACTTTTTATACCGAAAATATCCCAATTACTGAAAACGGCGATGGGTCATATTTGCCCAAACCCCCCTGCAGTTTTTAAAATGTCTGAAATGTCGGAAATTTGACTCCTGAGCGTGATTTTTGAGCCGAATTCTGACTCTCTGCATCTATTTTCAGCTTCAAATTACTACGTTTCATACCGAAAATATGCCAATTACTGTAAACGGCGATGGGTCATATTTTGCCCAAACCCCCCTGCAGTTTTCGAAATGTCTGAAATGTCGGAAATTTGACTCCTGAGCGTGATTTTTATCTGAATACTGACTCTCTGCACCAAATTTCAGTTTCAAATTACGACTTTTTATACCGAAAATATGCCAATTACTGAAAACGGCGATGGGTCATATTTTGCCCAAACCCCCCCTGCAGTTTTCAAAATGTCTGAAATGTCGGAAATTTGACTCCTGAGCGTCATTTTTGAGCCGAATTCTGACTCTCTGCACCTTTTTTCAGTTTCAAAATTACGACTTTTTATACCGAAAATATGCCAATTACTGAAAACGGCGATGGGTCATATTTGGCCAAACCTCCCTGCAGTTTTCAAAATGTCTGAAATGTCGGAAATTTGACTCCTGAGCGTGATTTTTGAGCCGAATTCTGACTCTCTGCACTTATTTTCAGTTTCAAATTACGACGTTTTATACCGAAAATATGGCAATTACTAAAAACGGCGATGGGTCATATTTTGCCCAAACCCCACTGCAGTTTTTAGAATGTCTGAAATGTCGGAAATTTGACTCCTGAGCGTGATTTTTGAGCCGAATTCTGACTCTCTGCACCTATTTTCAGTTTCAAATTACGACGTTTCATACCGAAAATATGCCAATTACTGAAAAGGCGATGGGTCATATTTTGCCCAAACACCCCTGCAGTTTTCAAAATGTCTGAAATGTCGGAAACTTCACTCATGAGCGTGATTTTTTATCCGAATTCTGACTCTCTGCACCTATTTTCAGTTTTAAATTACGACTTTTTATACCGAAAATATGCAATTACTGGAAACAGCGATGTGTCATATTTTGCCCAAACCCCCCTGCAGTTTACAAAAGGTCTGAAATGTCGGAAATTTGACTCCTGAGCGTGATTTTTGAGCCGAATTCTGACTCTCTGAATCTATTTTCAGCTTCAAATTACTACGTTTCATACCGAAAATATGCCAATTACTGTAAACGGCGATGGGTCATATTTTGCCCAAACCCCCCCTGCAGTTTTCAAAATGTCTGAGATGTCGGAAATTTGACTCCTGAGCGTGATTTTTTATCCGAATTCTAACTCTTTGCACCTATTTTCAGTTTCAAATTACGACTTTTTATACCGAAAATATCCCAATTACTGAAAACGGCGATGGGTCATATTTTGCCCAAACCCCCCTGCAGTTTTCGAAATGTCTGAAATGTCGGAAATTTGACTCCTGAGCGTGATTTTTTATCTGAATACTGACTCTCTGCACCAAATTTCAGTTTCAAATTACGACTTTTTATACCGAAAATATGCCAATTACTAAAAACGGCGATGGGTCATATTTTGCCCAAACCCCCCCTGCAGTTTTTAAAATGTCTGAAATGTCGGAAATTTGACTCCTGAGCGTCATTTTTGAGCCGAATTCTGACTCTCTGCACCTTTTTTCAGTTTCAAATTACGACTTTTTATACCGAAAATATGTCAATTACTGAAAACGGCGATGGGTCATATTTTGGCCAAACCTCCCTGCAGTTTTCAAAATGTCTGAAATGTCGGAAATTTGACTCCTGAGCGTGATTTTTGAGCCGAATTCTGACTCTCTGCACTTAATTTCAGTTTCAAATTACGACGTTTTATACCGAAAATATGGCAATTACTAAAAACGGCGATGGGTCATATTTTGCCCAAACCCCACTGCAGTTTTTAGAATGTCTGAAATGTCGGAAATTTGACTCCTGAGCGTGATTTTTGAGCCGAATTCTGACTCTCTGCACCTATTTTCAGTTTCAAATTACGACGTTTCATACCGAAAAATATGCCAATTACTGAAAACGGCGATGGGTCATATTTTGCCCAAACACCCCTGCAGTTTTCAAAATGTCTGAAATGTCGGAAAACTTCACTCATGAGCGTGATTTTTTATCCGAATTCTGACTCTCTGCACCTATTTTCAGTTTTAAATTACGACTTTTTATACCGAAAATATGCAATTACTGGAAACAGCGATGTGTCATATTTTGCCCAAACCCCCCTGCAGTTTACAAAAGGTCTGAAATGTCGGAAATTTGACTCCTGAGCGTGATTTTTGAGCCGAATTCTGACTCTCTGAATCTATTTTCAGCTTCAAATTACTACGTTTCATACCGAAAATATGCCAATTACTGTAAACGGCGATGGGTCATATTTTGCCCAAACCCCCCCCCCCGCAGTTTTCAAAATGTCTGAGATGTCGGAAATTTGACTCCTGAGCGTGATTTTTTATCCGAATTCTAACTCTTTGCACCTATTTTCAGTTTCAAATTACGACTTTTTATACCGAAAATATCCCAATTACTGAAAACGGCGATGGGTCATATTTTGCCCAAACCCCCCTGCAGTTTTTAAAAGGTCTTAAATGTCGGAAATTTGACTCCTGAGCGTGATTTTTTGAGCCGAATTCTGACTCTCTGCATCTATTTTCAGCTTCAAATTACGACGTTTCATACCGAAAATATGCCAATTACTGTAAACGGCGATGGGTCATATTTGCCCAAACCCCCCTGCAGTTTTCGAAATGTCTGAAATGTCGGAAATTTGACTCCTGAGCGTGATTTTTTTATCTGAATTCTGACTCTCTGCACCAATTTTCAGTTCAAATTACGACGTTTTATACCGAAAATATGCCAATTACTGAAAACGGCGATGGGTCATATTTTGCCCAAACCCCCCCTGCAGTTTCAAAATGTCTGAGATGTCGGAAATTTGACTCCTGAGCGTGATTTTTTATCCGAATTCTGACTCTCTGCACCTATTTTCAGTTTCAATTACGACTTTTTATACCGAAAATATCCAAATTACTGAAAACGGCAATGGGTCATATTTTGCCCAAACCCCCCGGCAGTTTTCGAAATGTCTGAAATGTCGGAAATTTGACTCCTGAGCGTGATTTTTTATCTGAATTCTGACTCTCTGCACCAATTTTCAGTTTCAAATTACGACTTTTTATACCGGAAATATGCCAATTACTGAAAACGGCGATGGGTCATATTTTGCCCAAACCCCCCCCCCTGCAGTTTTCAAAATGTCTGAAATGTCGGAAATTTGACTCCTGAGCGTCATTTTTGAGCCGAATTCTGACTCTCTGCACCTTTTTTCAGTTTCAAATTACGACTTTTTATACCGAAAATATGCCAATTACTGAAAACGGCGATGGGTCATATTTTGGCCAAACCTCCCTGCAGTTTTCAAAATGTCTCAAATGTCGGAAATTTGACTCCTGAGCGTGATTTTTGAGCCGAATTCTGACACTCTGCACTTATTTTCAGTTTCAAATTACGACGTTTTATACCGAAAATATGCCAATTACTAAAAACGGCGATGGGTCATATTTTGCCCAAACCCCCCTGCAGTTTTTAGAATGTCTAAAATGTCGGAAATTTGACTCCTGAGCGTGATTTTTGACCCGAATTCTGACTCTCTGCACCTATTTTCAGTTTCAAATTACGACGTTTCATACCGAAAATATGCCAATTACTGAAAACGGCGATGGGTCATATTTTGCCCAAACCCCCCTGCAGTTTTCAAAATGTCTGAAATGTCGGAAATTTCACTCATGAGCGTGATTTTTTATCCGAATTCTGACTCTCTGCACCTATTTTCATTTTCAAATTACGACTTTTTATACCGAAAATATGCAATTACTGAAAAGAGCGATGTGTCATATTTTGCCCAAACCCCCCTGCAGTTTACAAAAGGTCTGAAATGTCGGAAATTTGACTCCTGAGCGTGATTTTTGAGCCGAATTCTGACTTTCTGCATCTATTTTCAGCTTCAAATTACTACGTTTCATACCGAAAATATGCCAATTACTGTAAACGGCGATGGGTAATATTTTGCCCAAACCCCCCCTGCAGTTTTCAAAATGTCTGAGATGTCGGAAATTTGACTCCTGAGCGTGATTTTTTATCCGAATTCTAACTCTTTGCACCTATTTTCAGTTTCAAATTACGACTTTTTATACCGAAAATATCCCAATTACTGAAAACGGCGATAGGTCATATTTTGCCCAAACCCCCCTGCAGTTTTTAAAATGTCTGAAATGTCGGAAATTTGTCTCTTGAGCGTGATTTTTTGAGCCGAATTCTGACTCTCTGCATCTATTTTCAGCTTCAAATTACGACGTTTCATACCGAAAATATGCCAATTACTGAAAACAGCGATAGGTCATATTTTGCCCAAACCCCCCTGCAGTTTTAAAATGTCAGAAATGTCGGAAATTTGACTCCTGAGCTTGATTTTTGAGCCGAATTCTGACTCTCTGCACCTATTTTCAGTTTCAAATTACGACGTTTCATACCGAAAATATGCCAATTACTGTAAACGGCGATGGGTCATATTTTGCCCAAACCCCCCTGCAGTTTTCGAAATGTCTGAAATGTCGGAAATTTGACTCCTGAGCGTGATTTTTTTATCTGAATTCTGACTCTCTGCACCAATTTTCAGTTTCAAATTACGACTTTTTATACCGAAAATATGCCAATTACTGAAAACGGCGATGGGTCATATTTTGCCCAAACCCCCCCTGCAGTTTCAAAATGTCTGAGATGTCGGAAATTTGACTCCTGAGCGTGATTTTTTATCCGAATTCTGACTCTCTGCACCTATTTTCAGTTTCAAAGTACGACTTTTTATACCGAAAATATCCAAATTACTGAAAACGGCAATGGGTCATATTTTGCCCAAACCCCCCTGCAGTTTTCGAAATGTCTGAAATGTCGGAAATTTGACTCCTGAGCGTGATTTTTTATCTGAATTCTGACTCTCTGCACCAATTTTCAGTTTCATATTACGACTTTTTATACCGGAAATATGCCAATTACTGAAAACGGCGATGGGTCATATTTTGCCCAAACCCCCCCCTGCAGTTTTCAAAATGTCTGCGTCATTTTTGAGCCGAATTCTGACTCTCTGCACCTTTTTTCAGTTTCAAATTACGACTTTTTATACCGAAAATATGCCAATTACTAAAAACGGCGATGGGTCATATTTTGGCCAAACCTCCCTGCAGTTTTCAAAATGTCTGAAATGTCGGAAATTTGACTCCTGAGCGTGATTTTTGAGCCGAATTCTGACTCTCTGCACTTATTTTCAGTTTCAAATTACGACGTTTTATACCGAAAATATGCCAATTACTAAAAACGGCGATGGGTCATATTTTGCTCAAACCCCCCTGCAGTTTTTAGAATGTCAGAAATGTCGGAAATTTGACTCCTGAGCGTGATTTTTGAGCCAAATTCTGACTCTCTGCACCTATTTTCAGTTTCAAATTACGACGTTTCATACCGAAAATATGCCAATTACTGAAAACAGCGATGTGTCATATTTTACCCAAACCCCCCTGCAGTTTTTAGAATGTCTGAAATGTCGGAAATTTGACTCCTGAGCGTGATTTTTTATCTGAATTCTGACTCTCTGCACCAATTTTCAGTTTCAAATTACGACTTTTTATACCGAAAATATGCCAATTACTGAAAACGGCGATGGGTCATATTTTGCCCAAACCCCCCCTGCAGTTTCAAAATGTCTGAGATGTCGGAAATTTGACTCCTGAGCGTGATTTTTTATCCGAATTCTGACTCTCTGCACCTATTTTCAGTTTCAAATTACGACTTTTTATACCGAAAATATCCAAATTACTGAAAACGGCAATGGGTCATATTTTGCCCAAACCCCCCTGCAGTTTTCGAAATGTCTGAAATGTCGGAAATTTGACTCCTGAGCGTGATTTTTTATCTGAATTCTGACTCTCTGCACCAATTTTCAGTTTCATATTACGACTTTTTATACCGGAAATATGCCAATTACTGAAAACGGCGATGGGTCATATTTTGCCCAAACCCCCCCCTGCAGTTTTCAAAATGTCTAAAATGTCGGAAATTTGACTCCTGAGCGTGATTTTTGAGCCGAATTCTGACTCTCTGCACCTTTTTTCAGTTTCAAATTACGACGTTTCATACCGAAAATATGCCAATTACTGAAAACAGCGATGTGTCATATTTTACCCAAACCCCCCTGCAGTTTACAAAAGGTCTGAAATGTGTGGAAATTTGACTCCTGAGCGTGATTTTTCGAGCCGAATTCTGACTCTCTGCATCTATTTTCAGCTTCAAATTACGACGTTTCATACCGAAAATATGCCAATTACTGAAAAAGGCGATAGGTCATATTTTGCCCAAACCCCCCTGCAGTTTTAAAATGTCAGAAATGTCTGAAATTTGACTCCTGAGCTTGATTTTGAGCCGAATTCTGACTCTCTGCACCTATTTTCAGTTTCAAATTACGACGTTTCATACCGAAAATATGCCAATTACTGAAAACAGCGATGGGTCATATTTTGCCCAAACCCCCCTGCAGTTTTCAAAATGTCTGAAATGTCGGAAATTTCACTCATGAGCGTGATTTTCTATCCGAATTCTGACTCTCTGCACCTATTTTCAGTTTCAAATTACGACTTTTTATACCGAAAACATGCAATTACTGAAAACAGCGATGTGTCATATTTTGCCCAAACCCCCCTGCAGTTTACAAAAGGTCTGAAATGTCGGAAATTTGACTCCTGAGCGTGATTTTTGGGCCGAATTCTGACTCTCTGCATCTATTTTCAGCTTCAAATTACTACGTTTCATACCGAAAATATGCCAATTACTGTAAACGGCGATGGGTAATATTTTGCCCAAACCCCCCCTGCAGTTTTCAAAATGTCTGAGATGTCGGAAATTTGACTCCTGAGCGTGATTTTTTATCCGAATTCTAACTCTTTGCACCTATTTTCAGTTTCAAATTACGACTTTTTATACCGAAAATATCCCAATTACTGAAAACGGCGATGGGTCATATTTTGCCCAAACCCCCCTGCAGTTTTTAAAATGTCTGAAATGTCGGAAATTTGACTCTTGAGCGTGATTTTTTGAGCCGAATTCTGACTCTCTGCATCTATTTTCAGCTTCAAATTACGACGTTTCATACCGAAAATATGCCAATTACTGTAAACGGCGATAGGTCATATTTTGCCCAAACCCCCCTGCAGTTTTCGAAATGTCTAAAATGTCGGAAATTTGACTCATGAGCGTGATTTTTGAGCCGAATTCTGACTCTCTGCACCTATTTTCAATTTCAAATTACGACTTTTTATACCGAAAATATGCCAATTACAGAAAACTGCGATGGGTCATATTTTGCCCAAACCCCCCCTGCAGTTTTCAAAATGTCTGAAATGTCGGAAATTTGACTCCTGAGCGTCATTTTTGAGCCGAATTCTGACTCTCTGCACCTTTTTTCAGTTTCAAATTACGACTTTTTATACCGAAAATATGCCAATTACTGAAAACGGCGATGGGTCATATTTTGGCCAAACCTCCCTGCAGTTTTCAAAATGTCTAAAATGTCGGAAATTTGACTCCTGAGCGTGATTTTTGAGCCGAATTCTGACTCTCTGCACCTATTTTCAGTTTCAAATTACGAAGTTTCATACCGAAAATATGCCAATTACTGAAAACGGCGATGGGTCATATTTTGCCCAAACCCCCCTGCAGTTTCTAAAATGTCAGAAATGTCGGAAATTTGACTCCTGAGCTTGATTTTTGAGCCGAATTCTGACTCTCTGCACCTATTTTCAGTTTCAAATTACGAAGTTTCATACCGATAATATGCCAATTACTGTAAACGGCAATGGGTCATATTTTGCCCAAACCCCCCTGCAGTTTTTGAAATGTCTGAAATGTCGGAAATTTGACTCCTGAGCATGATTTTTTATCTGAATTCTGACTCTCTGCACCAATTTTCAGTTTCAAATTACGACTTTTTATACCGAAGATATGCCAATTACTGAAAACGGTGATGGGTCATATTTTGCACAAACGCCCCCTGCAGTTTTCAAAATGTCTGAGATGTCAGAAATTTGACTCCTGAGCGTGATTTTTTATCCGAATTCTGACTCTCTGCACCTATTTTCAGTTTCAAATTACGACTTTTTATACCGAAAATATCCCAATTACTGAAAACGGCGATAGGTCATATTTTGCCCAAACCCCCCTGCAGTTTTCGAAATGTCTAAAATGTCGGAAATTTGACTCCTGAGCGTGATTTTTGAGCCGAATTCTGACTCTCTGCACCTATTTTCAGTTTCAAATTACGACTTTTTATACCGAAAATATGCCAATTACAGAAAACGGCGATGGGTCATATTTTGCCCAAACCCCCCCTGCAGTTTTCAAAATGTCTGAAATGTCGGAAATTTGACTCCTGAGCGTCATTTTTGAGCCGAATTCTGACTCTCTGCACCTTTTTTCAGTTTCAAATTACGACTTTTTATACCGAAAATATGCCAATTACTGAAAACGGCGATGGGTCATATTTTGGCCAAACCTCCCTGCAGTTTTCAAAATGTCTGAAATGTCGGAAATTTGACTCCTGAGCATGATTTTTGAGCCGAATTCTGACTCTCTGCACCTATTTTCAGTTTCAAATTACGAAGTTTCATACCGAAAATATGCCAATTACTGAAAACGGCGATGGGTCATATTTTGCCCAAACCCCCCCTGCAGTTTTCAAAATGTCTGAAATGTCGGAAATTTGACTCCTGAGCGTCATTTTTGAGCCGAATTCTGACTCTCTGCACCTTTTTTCAGTTTCAAATTACGACTTTTTATACCGAAAATATGCCAATTACTGAAAACGGCGATGGGTCATATTTTGGCCAAACCTCCCTGCAGTTTTCAAAATGTCTGAAATGTCGGAAATTTGACTCCTGAGCGTGATTTTTGAGCCGAATTCTGACTCTCTGCACTTATTTTCAGTTTCAAATTACGACGTTTTATACCGAAAATATGCCAATTACTAAAAACGGCGATGGGTCATATTTTGCCCAAACCCCCCTGCAGTTTTTAGAATGTCTGAAATGTCGGAAATTTGACTCCTGAGCGTGATTTTTGAGCCGAATTCTGACTCTCTGCACCTATTTTCAGTTTCAAATTACGACGTTTCATACCGAAAATATGCCAATTACTGAAAACAGCGATGTGTCATATTTTGCCCAAACCCTCCTGCAGTTTACAAAAGGTCTGAAATGTCGGAAATTTGACTCCTGAGCGTGATTTTTGAGCCGAATTCTGACTCTCTGCATCTATTTTCAGCTTCAAATTACTACGTTTCATACCGAAAATATGCCAATTACTGTAAACGGCGATGGGTCATATTTTGCCCAAACCCCCCCTGCAGTTTTCAAAATGTCTGAGATGTCGGAAATTTGACTCCTGAGCGTGATTTTTTATCCGAATTCTAACTCTTTGCACCTATTTTCAGTTTCAAATTACGACTTTTTATACCGAAAATATCCCAATTACTGAAAACGGCGATGGGTCATATTTTGCCCAAACCCCCCTGCAGTTTTTAAAATGTCTGAAATGTCGGAAATTTGACTCCTGAGCGTGATTTTTTGAGCCGAATTCTGACTCTCTGCATCTATTTTCAGCTTCAAATTACGACTTTTCATACCGAAAATATGCCAATTACTGAAAACGGCGATGGGTCATATTTTGCCCAAACCCCCCTGCAGTTTCTAAAATGTCAGAAATGTCGAAAATTTTACTCCTGAGCTTGATTTTTGAGCCGAATTCTGACTCTCTGCACCTATTTTCAGTTTCAAATTACGAAGTTTCATACCGATAATATGCCAATTACTGTAAACGGCAATGGGTCATATTTTGCCCAAACCCCCCTGCAGTTTTTGAAATGTCTGAAATGTCGGAAATTTGACTCCTGAGCATGATTTTTTATCTGAATTCTGACTCTCTGCACCAATTTTCAGTTTCAAATTACGACTTTTTATACCGAAGATATGCCAATTACTGAAAACGGTGATGGGTCATATTTTGCACAAACGCCCCCTGCAGTTTTCAAAATGTCTGAGATGTCAGAAATTTGACTCCTGAGCGTGATTTTTTATCCGAATTCTGACTCTCTGCACCTATTTTCAGTTTCAAATTACGACTTTTTATACCGAAAATATCCCAATTACTGAAAACGGCGATAGGTCATATTTTGCCCAAACCCCCCTGCAGTTTTCAAAATGTCTAAAATGTCGGAAATTTGACTCCTGAGCGTGATTTTTGAGCCGAATTCTGACTCTCTGCTCCTATTTTCAGTTTCAAATTACGACGTTTCATACCGAAAATATGCCAATTACTGAAAACGGCGATGGGTCATATTTTGCCCAAACCCCCCTGCTGTTTCTAAAATGTCAGAAATGTCGGAAATTTGACTCCTGAGCTTGATTTTTGAGCCGAATTCTGACTCTCTGCACCTATTTTCAGTTTCAAATTACGGCTTTTTATACTGAAAATATGCCAATTACTGAAAACAGGGATGTGTCATATTTTGCCCAAACCCCCCTGCAGTTTACAAAAGGTCTGAAATGTCGGAAATTTGACTCCTGAGCGTGATTTTTGAGCCGAATTCTGACTCTCTGCATCTATTTTCAGCTTCAAATTACTACGTTTCATACCGAAAATAAGCCAATTACTTTAAACGGCGATGGGTCATATTTTGCCCAAACCCCCCCTGCAGTTTTCAAAATGTCTGAGATGTCGGAAATTTGACTCCTGAGCGTGATTTTTTATCCGAATTCTGACTCTTTGCACCTATTTTCAGTTTCAAATTACGACTTTTTATACCGAAAATATACCAATTACTGAAAACGGCGATGGGTCATATTTTGCCCAAATCCCCCTGCAGTTTTCAAAATGTCTAAAATGTCGGAAATTTGACCCCTGAGCTTGATTTTTGAGCCGAATTCTGACTCTCTGCACCTATTTTTAGTTTCAAATTACGACTTTTCATACCGAAAATATGCCAATTACTGAAAACGGCGATGGGTCATATTTTGCCCAAACCCCCCTGCAGTTTCTAAAATGTCAAAAATGTCGGAAATTTGACTCCTGAGCTTGATTTTTGAGCCGAATTCTGACTCTCTGCACCTATTTTCAGTTTCAAATTACGACGTTTCATACCGAAAATATGCCAATTACTGTAAACGGCGATGGGTCATATTTTGCCCAAACCCCCCTGCAGTTTTTGAAATGTCTGAAATGTCGGAAATTTGACTCCTGAACGTGATTTTTTTATCCGAATTCTGACTCTCCGCACCTATTTTCAGTTTCAAATTACGGTTTTTATACCGAAAATATGCCAATTACTGAAAACGGCGATGGGTCATATTTTGCCCAAACCCCCCCTGCAGTTTTCAAAATGTCTGAAATGTCGGAAATTTGACTCCTGAGCGTCATTTTTGATCCGAATTCTGACTCTCTGCACCTATTTTCAGTTTCAAATTACGACTTTTTATACCGAAAATATGCCAATTACTGAAAACGACGATGGGTCATATTTTGGCCAAACCTCCCTGCAGTTTTCAAAATGTCTGAAATGTCGGAAATTTGACTCCTGAGCGTGATTTTTGAGCCGAATTCTGACTCTCTGCACTTATTTTCAGTTTCAAATTACGACATTTTATACCGAAAATATGCCAATTACTGAAAACGGCGATGGGTCATATTTTGCCCAAACCCCCCTGCAGTTTTTAGAATGTCTGAAATGTCGGAAATTTGACTCCTGAGCGTGATTTTTGAGCCGAATACTGACTCTCTGCACCTATTTTCAGTTTCAAATTACGACGTTTCATACCGAAAATATGCCAATTACTGAAAACAGCGATGTGTCATATTTTGCCCAAACCCCCCTGCAGTTTACAAAAGGTCTGAAATGTCGGAAATTTGACTCCTGAGCGTGATTTTTGAGCCGAATTCTGACTCTCTGCATCTATTTTCAGCTTCAAATTACTACGTTTCATACCGAAAATATGCCAATTACTGTAAACGGCGATGGGTCATATTTTGCCCAAACCCCCCCTGCAGTTTTCAAAATGTCTGAGATGTCGGAAATTTGACTCCTGAGCGTGATTTTTTATCCGAATTCTAACTCTTTGCACCTATTTTCAGTTTCAAATTACGACTTTTTATACCGAAAATATCCCAATTACTGAAAACGGCGATGGGTCATATTTTGCCCAAACCCCCCTGCAGTTTTTAAAATGTCTGAAATGTCGGAAATTTGACTCCTGAGCGTGATTTTTTTATCCGAATTCTGACTCTCTGCATCTATTTTCAGCTTCAAATTACGACTTTTCATACCGAAAATATGCCAATTACTGAAAACGGCGAAGGGTCATATTTTGCCCAAACCCCCCTGCAGTTTCTAAAATGTCAGAAATGTCGGAAATTTGACTCCTGAGCTTGATTTTTGAGCCGAATTCTGACTCTCTGCACCTATTTTCAGTTTCAAATTACGAAGTTTCATACCGATAATATGCCAATTACTGTAAACGGCAATGGGTCATATTTTGCCCAAACCCCCCTGCAGTTTTTGAAATGTCTGAAATGTCGGAAATTTGACTCCTGAGCATGATTTTTTATCTGAATTCTGACTCTCTGCACCAATTTTCAGTTTCAAATTACGACTTTTTATACCGAAGATATGCCAATAACTGAAAACGGTGATGGGTCATATTTTGCACAAACGCCCCCTGCAGTTTTCAAAATGTCTGAGATGTCAGAAATTTGACTCCTGAGCGTGATTTTTTATCCGAATTCTGACTCTCTGCACCTATTTTCAGTTTCAAATTACGACTTTTTATACCGAAAATATCCCAATTACTGAAAACGGCGATAGGTCATATTTTGCCCAAACCCCCCTGCAGTTTTCAAAATGTCTAAAATGTCGGAAATTTGACTCCTGAGCGTGATTTTTGAGCCGAATTCTGACTCTCTGCTCCTATTTTCAGTTTCAAATTACGACGTTTCATACCGAAAATATGCCAATTACTGAAAACGGCGATGGGTCATATTTTGCCCAAACCCCCCTGCTGTTTCTAAAATGTCAGAAATGTCGGAAATTTGACTCCTGAGCTTGATTTTTGAGCCGAATTCTGACTCTCTGCACCTATTTTCAGTTTCAAATTACGGCTTTTTATACCGAAAATATGCCAATTACTGAAAACAGGGATGTGTCATATTTTGCCCAAACCCCCCTGCAGTTTACAAAAGGTCTGAAATGTCGGAAATTTGACTCCTGAGCGTGATTTTTGAGCCGAATTCTGACTCTCTGCATCTATTTTCAGCTTCAAATTACTACGTTTCATACCGAAAATATGCCAATTACTTTAAACGGCGATGGGTCATATTTAGCCCAAACCCCCCCCTGCAGTTTTCAAAATGTCTGAGATGTCGGAAATTTGACTCCTGAGCGTGATTTTTTATCCGAATTCTGACTCTTTGCACCTATTTTCAGTTTCAAATTACGACTTTTTATACCGAAAATATACCAATTACTGAAAACGGCGATGGGTCATATTTTGCCCAAATCCCCCTGCAGTTTTCAAAATGTCTAAAATGTCGGAAATTTGACCCCTGAGCTTGATTTTTGAGCCGAATTCTGACTCTCTGCACCTATTTTTAGTTTCAAATCACGACTTTTCATACCGAAAATATGCCAATTACTGAAAACGGCGATGGGTCATATTTTGCCCAAACCCCCCTGCAGTTTCTAAAATGTCAGAAATGTCGGAAATTTGACTCCTGAGCTTGATTTTTGAGCCGAATTCTGACTCTCTGCACCTATTTTCAGTTTCAAATTACGACGTTTCATACCGAAAATATGCCAATTACTGTAAACGGCGATGGGTCATATTTTGCCCAAACCCCCCTGCAGTTTTTGAAATGTCTGAAATGTCGGAAATTTGACTCCTGAACGTGATTTTTTTATCAGAATTCTGACTCTCCGCACCTATTTTCAGTTTCAAATTACGGTTTTTATACCGAAAATATGCCAATTACTGAAAACGGCGATGGGTCATATTTTGCCCAAACCCCCCCTGCAGTTTTCAAAATGTCTGAAATGTCGGAAATTTGACTCCTGAGCGTCATTTTTGATCCGAATTCTGACTCTCTGCACCTATTTTCAGTTTCAAATTACGACTTTTTATACCGAAAATATGCCAATTACTGAAAACGACGATGGGTCATATTTTGGCCAAACCTCCCTGCAGTTTTCAAAATGTCTGAAATGTCGGAAATTTGACTCCTGAGCGTGATTTTTGAGCCGAATTCTGACTCTCTGCACTTATTTTCAGTTTCAAATTACGACATTTTATACCGAAAATATGCCAATTACTGAAAACGGCGATGGGTCATATTTTGCCCAAACCCCCCTGCAGTTTTTAGAATGTCTGAAATGTCGGAAATTTGACTCCTGAGCGTGATTTTTGAGCCGAATACTGACTCTCTGCACCTATTTTCAGTTTCAAATTACGACGTTTCATACCGAAAATATGCCAATTACTGAAAACAGCGATGTGTCATATTTTGCCCAAACCCCCCTGCAGTTTACAAAAGGTCTGAAATGTCGGAAATTTGACTCCTGAGCGTGATTTTTGAGCCGAATTCTGACTCTCTGCATCTATTTTCAGCTTCAAATTACTACGTTTCATACCGAAAATATGCCAATTACTGTAAACGGCGATGGGTCATATTTTGCCCAAACCCCCCCTGCAGTTTTCAAAATGTCTGAGATGTCGGAAATTTGACTCCTGAGCGTGATTTTTTATCCGAATTCTAACTCTTTGCACCTATTTTCAGTTTCAAATTACGACTTTTTATACCGAAAATATCCCAATTACTGAAAACGGCGATGGGTCATATTTTGCCCAAACCCCCCTGCAGTTTTTAAAATGTCTGAAATGTCGGAAATTTGACTCCTGAGCGTGATTTTCTTATCCGAATTCTGACTCTCTGCATCTATTTTCAGCTTCAAATTACGACTTTTCATACCGAAAATATGCCAATTACTGAAAACGGCGAAGGGTCATATTTTGCCCAAACCCCCCTGCAGTTTCTAAAATGTCAGAAATGTCGGAAATTTGACTCCTGAGCTTGATTTTTGAGCCGAATTCTGACTCTCTGCACCTTTTTTCAGTTTCAAATTACGAAGTTTCATACCGATAATATGCCAATTACTGTAAACGGCAATGGGTCATATTTTGCCCAAACCCCCCTGCAGTTTTTGAAATGTCTGAAATGTCGGAAATTTGACTCCTGAGCATGATTTTTTATCTGAATTCTGACTCTCTGCACCAATTTTCAGTTTCAAATTACGACTTTTTATACCGAAGATATGCCAATTACTGTAAACGGTGATGGGTCATATTTTGCACAAACGCCCCCTGCAGTTTTCAAAATGTCTGAGATGTCAGAAATTTGACTCCTGAGCTTGATTTTTGAGCCGAATTCTGACTCTCTGCACCTATTTTCAGTTTCAAATTACGGCTCTTTATACCGAAAATAAGCCAATTACTGAAAACAGGGATGTGTCATATTTTGCCCAAACCCCCCTGCAGTTTACAAAAGGTCTGAAATGTCGGAAATTTGACTCCTGAGCGTGATTTTTGAGCCGAATTCTGACTCTCTGCATCTATTTTCAGCTTCAAAATACTACGTTTCATACCGAAAATATGCCAATTACTTTAAACGGCGATGGGTCATATTTTGCCCAAACCCCCTCTGCAGTTTTCAAAATGTCTGAGATGTCGGAAATTTGACTCCTGAGCGTGATTTTTTATCCGAATTCTGACTCTTTGCACCTATTTTCAGTTTCAAATTACGACTTTTTATACCGAAAATATACCAATTACTGAAAACGGCGATGGGTCATATTTTGCCCAAATCCCCCTGCAGTTTTCAAAATGTCTAAAATGTCGGAAATTTGACTCCTGAGCTTGATTTTTGAGCCGAATTCTGACTCTCTGCACCTATTTTTAGTTTCAAATTACGACTTTTCATACCGAAAATATGCCAATTACTGAAAACGGCGATGGGTCATATTTTGCCCAAACCCCCCTGCAGTTTCTAAAATGTCAGAAATGTCGGAAATTTGACTCCTGAGCTTGATTTTTGAGCCGAATTCTGACTCTCTGCACCTATTTTCAGTTTCAAATTACGACGTTTCATAGCGAAAATATGCCAATTACTGTAAACGGCGATGGGTCATATTTTGCCCAAACCCCCCTGCAGTTTTTGAAATGTCTGAAATGTCGGAAATTTGACTCCTGAACGTGATTTTTTTATCCGAATTCTGACTCTCTGCACCTATTTTTAGTTTCAAATTACGACTTTTTATACCGAAAATATGCCAATTACTGAAAACGGCGATGGGTCATATTTTGGCCAAACCTCCCTGCAGTTTTCAAAATGTCTGAAATGTCGGAAATTTGACTCCTGAGCGTGATTTTTGAGCCGAATTCTGACTCTCTGCACTTATTTTCAGTTTCAAATTACGACGTTTTATACCGAAAATATGCCAATTACTGAAAACGACGATGGGTCATATATTGCCCAAACCCCCCTGCAGTTTTCAAAATGTCTGAAATGTCTGAAATTTCACTCATGAGCGTGATTTTTTATCCGAAATCTGACTCTCTGCACCTATTTTCAGTTTCAAATTACGACTTTTTATACCGAAAATATGCCAATTACTGAAAACAAAGATGTGTCATATTTTGCCCAAACCCCCCTGCAGTTTACAAAAGGTCTGAAATGTCGGAAATTTGACTCCTGAGCGTGATTTTTGAGCCGAATTCTGACTCTCTGCATCTATTTTCAGCTTCAAATTACTACGTTTCATACCGAAAATATGCCAATTACTTTAAACGGCGATGGGTCATATTTTGCCCAAACCCCCCCTGCAGTTTTCAAAATGTCTGAGATGTCGGAAATTTGACTCCTGAGCGTGATTTTTTATCCGAATTCTGACTCTTTGCACCTATTTTCAGTTTCAAATTACGACTTTTTAAACCGAAAATATCCCAATTACTGAAAACGGCGATGGGTCATATTTTGCCCAAATCCCCCTGCAGTTTTCAAAATGTCTGAAATGTCGGAAATTTGACTCCTGAGCGTGATTTTTGAGCCGAATTCTGACTCTCTGCACCTATTTTTAGTTTCAAATTACGACTTTTCATACCGAAAATATGCCAATTACTGAAAACGGCGATGGGTCATATTTTGCCCAAACCCCCCTGCAGTTTCTAAAATGTCAGAAATGTCGGAAATTTGACTCCTGAGCTTGATTTTTGAGCCGAATTCTGACTCTCTGCACCTATTTTCAGTTTCAAATTACGAAGTTTCATACCGATAATATGCCAATTACTGTAAACGGCAATGGGTCATATTTTTACCCAAACCCCCCTGCAGTTTTTGAAATGTCTGAAATGTCGGAAATTTGACTCCTGAGCATGATTTTTTATCTGAATTCTGACTCTCTGCACCAATTTTCAGTTTCAAATTACGACTTTTTATACCGAAGATATGCCAATTACTGAAAACGGTGATGGGTCATATTTTGCACAAACGCCCCCTGCAGTTTTCAAAATGTCTGAGATGTCAGAAATTTGACTCCTGAGCGTGATTTTTTATCCGAATTCTGACTCTCTGCACCTATTTTCAGTTTCAAATTACGACTTTTTATACCGAAAATATCCCAATTACTGAAAACGGCGATAGGTCATATTTTGCCCAAACCCCCCTGCAGTTTTCAAAATGTCTAAAATGTCGGAAATTTGACTCCTGAGCGTGATTTTTGAGCCGAATTCTGACTCTCTGCTCCTATTTTCAGTTTCAAATTACGACGTTTCATACCGAAAATATGCCAATTACTGAAAACGGCGATGGGTCATATTTTGCCCAAACCCCCCTGCTGTTTCTAAAATGTCAGAAATGTCGGAAATTTGACTCCTGAGCTTGATTTTTGAGCCGAATTCTGACTCTCTGCACCTATTTTCAGTTTCAAATTACGGCTTTTTATACCGAAAATATGCCAATTACTGAAAACAGGGATGTGTCATATTTTGCCCAAACCCCCCTGCAGTTTACAAAAGGTCTGAAATGTCGGAAATTTGACTCCTGAGCGTGATTTTTGAGCCGAATTCTGACTCTCTGCATCTATTTTCAGCTTCAAATTACTACGTTTCATACCGAAAATATGCCAATTACTTTAAACGGCGATGGGTCATATTTTGCCCAAACCCCCCCTGCAGTTTTCAAAATGTCTGAGATGTCGGAAATTTGACTCCTGAGCGTGATTTTTTATCCGAATTCTGACTCTTTGCACCTATTTTCAGTTTCAAATTACGACTTTTTATACCGAAAATATACCAATTACTGAAAACGGCGATGGGTCATATTTTGCCCAAATCCCCCTGCAGTTTTCAAAATGTCTAAAATGTCGGAAATTTGACCCCTGAGCTTGATTTTTGAGCCGAATTCTGACTCTCTGCACCTATTTTTAGTTTCAAATTACGACTTTTCATACCGAAAATATGCCAATTACTGAAAACGGCGATGGGTCATATTTTGCCCAAACCCCCCTGCAGTTTCTAAAATGTCAGAAATGTCGGAAATTTGACTCCTGAGCTTGATTTTTGAGCCGAATTCTGACTCTCTGCACCTATTTTCAGTTTCAAATTACGACGTTTCATACCGAAAATATGCCAATTACTGTAAACGGCGATGGGTCATATTTTGCCCAAACCCCCCTGCAGTTTTTGAAATGTCTGAAATGTCGGAAATTTGACTCCTGAACGTGATTTTTTTATCCGAATTCTGACTCTCCGCACCTATTTTCAGTTTCAAATTACGGTTTTTATACCGAAAATATGCCAATTACTGAAAACGGCGATGGGTCATATTTTGCCCAAACCCCCCCTGCAGTTTTCAAAATGTCTGAAATGTCGGAAATTTGACTCCTGAGCGTCATTTTTGATCCGAATTCTGACTCTCTGCACCTATTTTCAGTTTCAAATTACGACTTTTTATACCGAAAATATGCCAATTACTGAAAACGACGATGGGTCATATTTTGGCCAAACCTCCCTGCAGTTTTCAAAATGTCTGAAATGTCGGAAATTTGACTCCTGAGCGTGATTTTTGAGCCGAATTCTGACTCTCTGCACTTATTTTCAGTTTCAAATTACGACATTTTATACCGAAAATATGCCAATTACTGAAAACGGCGATGGGTCATATTTTGCCCAAACCCCCCTGCAGTTTTTAGAATGTCTGAAATGTCGGAAATTTGACTCCTGAGCGTGATTTTTGAGCCGAATACTGACTCTCTGCACCTATTTTCAGTTTCAAATTACGACGTTTCATACCGAAAATATGCCAATTACTGAAAACAGCGATGTGTCATATTTTGCCCAAACCCCCCTGCAGTTTACAAAAGGTCTGAAATGTCGGAAATTTGACTCCTGAGCGTGATTTTTGAGCCGAATTCTGACTCTCTGCATCTATTTTCAGCTTCAAATTACTACGTTTCATACCGAAAATATGCCAATTACTGTAAACGGCGATGGGTCATATTTTGCCCAAACCCCCCCTGCAGTTTTCAAAATGTCTGAGATGTCGGAAATTTGACTCCTGAGCGTGATTTTTTATCCGAATTCTAACTCTTTGCACCTATTTTCAGTTTCAAATTACGACTTTTTATACCGAAAATATCCCAATTACTGAAAACGGCGATGGGTCATATTTTGCCCAAACCCCCCTGCAGTTTTTAAAATGTCTGAAATGTCGGAAATTTGACTCCTGAGCGTGATTTTTTTATCCGAATTCTGACTCTCTGCATCTATTTTCAGCTTCAAATTACGAATTTTCATACCGAAAATATGCCAATTACTGAAAACGGCGAAGGGTCATATTTTGCCCAAACCCCCCTGCAGTTTCTAAAATGTCAGAAATGTCGGAAATTTGACTCCTGAGCTTGATTTTTGAGCCGAATTCTGACTCTCTGCACCTATTTTCAGTTTCAAATTACGAAGTTTCATACCGATAATATGCCAATTACTGTAAACGGCAATGGGTCATATTTTGCCCAAACCCCCCTGCAGTTTTTGAAATGTCTGAAATGTCGGAAATTTGACTCCTGAGCATGATTTTTTATCTGAATTCTGACTCTCTGCACCAATTTTCAGTTTCAAATTACGACTTTTTATACCGAAGATATGCCAATTACTGAAAACGGTGATGGGTCATATTTTGCACAAACGCCCCCTGCAGTTTTCAAAATGTCTGAGATGTCAGAAATTTGACTCCTGAGCGTGATTTTTTATCCGAATTCTGACTCTCTGCACCTATTTTCAGTTTCAAATTACGACTTTTTATACCGAAAATATCCCAATTACTGAAAACGGCGATAGGTCATATTTTGCCCAAACCCCCCTGCAGTTTTCAAAATGTCTAAAATGTCGGAAATTTGACTCCTGAGCGTGATTTTTGAGCCGAATTCTGACTCTCTGCTCCTATTTTCAGTTTCAAATTACGACGTTTCATACCGAAAATATGCCAATTACTGAAAACGGCGATGGGTCATATTTTGCCCAAACCCCCCTGCTGTTTCTAAAATGTCAGAAATGTCGGAAATTTGACTCCTGAGCTTGATTTTTGAGCCGAATTCTGACTCTCTGCACCTATTTTCAGTTTCAAATTACGGCTTTTTATACCGAAAATATGCCAATTACTGAAAACAGGGATGTGTCATATTTTGCCCAAACCCCCCTGCAGTTTACAAAAGGTCTGAAATGTCGGAAATTTGACTCCTGAGCGTGATTTTTGAGCCGAATTCTGACTCTCTGCATCTATTTTCAGCTTCAAATTACTACGTTTCATACCGAAAATATGCCAATTACTTTAAACGGCGATGGGTCATATTTTGCCCAAACCCCCCCTGCAGTTTTCAAAATGTCTGAGATGTCGGAAATTTGACTCCTGAGCGTGATTTTTTATCCGAATTCTGACTCTTTGCACCTATTTTCAGTTTCAAATTACGACTTTTTATACCGAAAATATACCAATTACTGAAAACGGCGATGGGTCATATTTTGCCCAAATCCCCCTGCAGTTTTCAAAATGTCTAAAATGTCGGAAATTTGACCCCTGAGCTTGATTTTTGAGCCGAATTCTGACTCTCTGCACCTATTTTTAGTTTCAAATTACGACTTTTCATACCGAAAATATGCCAATTACTGAAAACGGCGATGGGTCATATTTTGCCCAAACCCCCCTGCAGTTTCTAAAATGTCAGAAATGTCGGAAATTTGACTCCTGAGCTTGATTTTTGAGCCGAATTCTGACTCTCTGCACCTATTTTCAGTTTCAAATTACGACGTTTCATACCGAAAATATGCCAATTACTGTAAACGGCGATGGGTCATATTTTGCCCAAACCCCCCTGCAGTTTTTGAAATGTCTGAAATGTCGGAAATTTGACTCCTGAACGTGATTTTTTTATCCGAATTCTGACTCTCCGCACCTTTTTTTCAGTTTCAAATTACGGTTTTTATACCGAAAATATGCCAATTACTGAAAACGGCGATGGGTCATATTTTGCCCAAACCCCCCCTGCAGTTTTCAAAATGTCTGAAATGTCGGAAATTTGACTCCTGAGCGTCATTTTTGATCCGAATTCTGACTCTCTGCACCTATTTTCAGTTTCAAATTACGACTTTTTATACCGAAAATATGCCAATTACTGAAAACGACGATGGGTCATATTTTGGCCAAACCTCCCTGCAGTTTTCAAAATGTCTGAAATGTCGGAAATTTGACTCCTGAGCGTGATTTTTGAGCCGAATTCTGACTCTCTGCACTTATTTTCAGTTTCAAATTACGACATTTTATACCGAAAATATGCCAATTACTGAAAACGGCGATGGGTCATATTTTGCCCAAACCCCCCTGCAGTTTTTAGAATGTCTGAAATGTCGGAAATTTGACTCCTGAGCGTGATTTTTGAGCCGAATTCTGACTCTCTGCACTTATTTTCAGTTTCAAATTACGACATTTTATACCGAAAATATGCCAATTACTGAAAACGGCGATGGGTCATATTTTGCCCAAACCCCCCTGCAGTTTTTAGAATGTCTGAAATGTCGGAAATTTGACTCCTGAGCGTGATTTTTGAGCCGAATACTGACTCTCTGCACCTATTTTCAGTTTCAAATTACGACGTTTCATACCGAAAATATGCCAATTACTGAAAACAGCGATGTGTCATATTTTGCCCAAACCCCCCTGCAGTTTACAAAAGGTCTGAAATGTCGGAAATTTGACTCCTGAGCGTGATTTTTGAGCCGAATTCTGACTCTCTGCATCTATTTTCAGCTTCAAATTACTACGTTTCATACCGAAAATATGCCAATTACTGTAAACGGCGATGGGTCATATTTTGCCCAAACCCCCCCTGCAGTTTTCAAAATGTCTGAGATGTCGGAAATTTGACTCCTGAGCGTGATTTTTTATCCGAATTCTAACTCTTTGCACCTATTTTCAGTTTCAAATTACGACTTTTTATACCGAAAATATCCCAATTACTGAAAACGGCGATGGGTCATATTTTGCCCAAACCCCCCTGCAGTTTTTAAAATGTCTGAAATGTCGGAAATTTGACTCCTGAGCGTGATTTTTTTATCCGAATTCTGACTCTCTGCATCTATTTTCAGCTTCAAATTACGAATTTTCATACCGAAAATATGCCAATTACTGAAAACGGCGAAGGGTCATATTTTGCCCAAACCCCCCTGCAGTTTCTAAAATGTCAGAAATGTCGGAAATTTGACTCCTGAGCTTGATTTTTGAGCCGAATTCTGACTCTCTGCACCTATTTTCAGTTTCAAATTACGAAGTTTCATACCGATAATATGCCAATTACTGTAAACGGCAATGGGTCATATTTTGCCCAAACCCCCCTGCAGTTTTTGAAATGTCTGAAATGTCGGAAATTTGACTCCTGAGCATGATTTTTTATCTGAATTCTGACTCTCTGCACCAATTTTCAGTTTCAAATTACGACTTTTTATACCGAAGATATGCCAATTACTGAAAACGGTGATGGGTCATATTTTGCACAAACGCCCCCTGCAGTTTTCAAAATGTCTGAGATGTCAGAAATTTGACTCCTGAGCGTGATTTTTTATCCGAATTCTGACTCTCTGCACCTATTTTCAGTTTCAAATTACGACTTTTTATACCGAAAATATCCCAATTACTGAAAACGGCGATAGGTCATATTTTGCCCAAACCCCCCTGCAGTTTTCAAAATGTCTAAAATGTCGGAAATTTGACTCCTGAGCGTGATTTTTGAGCCGAATTCTGACTCTCTGCTCCTATTTTCAGTTTCAAATTACGACGTTTCATACCGAAAATATGCCAATTACTGAAAACGGCGATGGGTCATATTTTGCCCAAACCCCCCTGCTGTTTCTAAAATGTCAGAAATGTCGGAAATTTGACTCCTGAGCTTGATTTTTGAGCCGAATTCTGACTCTCTGCACCTATTTTCAGTTTCAAATTACGGCTTTTTATACCGAAAATATGCCAATTACTGAAAACAGGGATGTGTCATATTTTGCCCAAACCCCCCTGCAGTTTACAAAAGGTCTGAAATGTCGGAAATTTGACTCCTGAGCGTGATTTTTGAGCCGAATTCTGACTCTCTGCATCTATTTTCAGCTTCAAATTACTACGTTTCATACCGAAAATATGCCAATTACTTTAAACGGCGATGGGTCATATTTTGCCCAAACCCCCCCTGCAGTTTTCAAAATGTCTGAGATGTCGGAAATTTGACTCCTGAGCGTGATTTTTTATCCGAATTCTGACTCTTTGCACCTATTTTCAGTTTCAAATTACGACTTTTTATACCGAAAATATACCAATTACTGAAAACGGCGATGGGTCATATTTTGCCCAAATCCCCCTGCAGTTTTCAAAATGTCTAAAATGTCGGAAATTTGACCCCTGAGCTTGATTTTTGAGCCGAATTCTGACTCTCTGCACCTATTTTTAGTTTCAAATTACGACTTTTCATACCGAAAATATGCCAATTACTGAAAACGGCGATGGGTCATATTTTGCCCAAACCCCCCTGCAGTTTCTAAAATGTCAGAAATGTCGGAAATTTGACTCCTGAGCTTGATTTTTGAGCCGAATTCTGACTCTCTGCACCTATTTTCAGTTTCAAATTACGACGTTTCATACCGAAAATATGCCAATTACTGTAAACGGCGATGGGTCATATTTTGCCCAAACCCCCCTGCAGTTTTTGAAATGTCTGAAATGTCGGAAATTTGACTCCTGAACGTGATTTTTTTATCCGAATTCTGACTCTCCGCACCTTTTTTTCAGTTTCAAATTACGGTTTTTATACCGAAAATATGCCAATTACTGAAAACGGCGATGGGTCATATTTTGCCCAAACCCCCCCTGCAGTTTTCAAAATGTCTGAAATGTCGGAAATTTGACTCCTGAGCGTCATTTTTGATCCGAATTCTGACTCTCTGCACCTATTTTCAGTTTCAAATTACGACTTTTTATACCGAAAATATGCCAATTACTGAAAACGACGATGGGTCATATTTTGGCCAAACCTCCCTGCAGTTTTCAAAATGTCTGAAATGTCGGAAATTTGACTCCTGAGCGTGATTTTTGAGCCGAATTCTGACTCTCTGCACTTATTTTCAGTTTCAAATTACGACATTTTATACCGAAAATATGCCAATTACTGAAAACGGCGATGGGTCATATTTTGCCCAAACCCCCCTGCAGTTTTTAGAATGTCTGAAATGTCGGAAATTTGACTCCTGAGCGTGATTTTTGAGCCGAATACTGACTCTCTGCACCTATTTTCAGTTTCAAATTACGACGTTTCATACCGAAAATATGCCAATTACTGAAAACAGCGATGTGTCATATTTTGCCCAAACCCCCCTGCAGTTTACAAAAGGTCTGAAATGTCGGAAATTTGACTCCTGAGCGTGATTTTTGAGCCGAATTCTGACTCTCTGCATCTATTTTCAGCTTCAAATTACTACGTTTCATACCGAAAATATGCCAATTACTGTAAACGGCGATGGGTCATATTTTGCCCAAACCCCCCCTGCAGTTTTCAAAATGTCTGAGATGTCGGAAATTTGACTCCTGAGCGTGATTTTTTATCCGAATTCTAACTCTTTGCAACTATTTTCAGTTTCAAATTACGACTTTTTATACCGAAAATATCCCAATTACTGAAAACGGCGATGGGTCATATTTTGCCCAAACCCCCCTGCAGTTTTTAAAATGTCTGAAATGTCGGAAATTTGACTCCTGAGCGTGATTTTTTTATCCGAATTCTGACTCTCTGCATCTATTTTCAGCTTCAAATTACGACTTTTCATACCGAAAATATGCCAATTACTGAAAACGGCGAAGGGTCATATTTTGCCCAAACCCCCCTGCAGTTTCTAAAATGTCAGAAATGTCGGAAATTTGACTCCTGAGCATGATTTTTTATCTGAATTCTGACTCTCTGCACCAATTTTCAGTTTCAAATTACGACTTTTTATACCGAAGATATGCCAATTACTGTAAACGGCAATGGGTCATATTTTGCCCAAACCCCCCTGCAGTTTTTGAAATGTCTGAAATGTCGGAAATTTGACTCCTGAGCATGATTTTTTATCTGAATTCTGACTCTCTGCACCAATTTTCAGTTTCAAATTACGACTTTTTATACCGAAGATATGCCAATTACTGTAAACGGTGATGGGTCATATTTTGCACAAACGCCCCCTGCAGTTTTCAAAATGTCTGAGATGTCAGAAATTTGACTCCTGAGCTTGATTTTTGAGCCGAATTCTGACTCTCTGCACCTATTTTCAGTTTCAAATTACGGCTTTTTATACCGAAAATATGCCAATTACTGAAAACAGGGATGTGTCATATTTTGCCCAAACCCCCCTGCAGTTTACAAAATGTCTGAAATGTCGGAAATTTGACTCCTGAGCGTGATTTTTGAGCCGAATTCTGACTCTCTGCATCTATTTTCAGCTTCAAAATACTACGTTTCATACCGAAAATATGCCAATTACTTTAAACGGCGATGGGTCATATTTTGCCCAAACCCCCTCTGCAGTTTTCAAAATGTCTGAGATGTCGGAAATTTGACTCCTGAGCGTGATTTTTTATCCGAATTCTGACTCTTTGCACCTATTTTCAGTTTCAAATTACGACTTTTTAAACCGAAAATATCCCAATTACTGAAAACGGCGATGGGTCATATTTTGCCCAAATCCCCCTGCAGTTTTCAAAATGTCTGAAATGTCGGAAATTTGACTCCTGAGCGTGATTTTTGAGCCGAATTCTGACTCTCTGCACCTATTTTTAGTTTCAAATTACGACTTTTCATACCGAAAATATGCCAATTACTGAAAACGGCGATGGGTCATATTTTGCCCAAACCCCCCCTGCAGTTTCTAAAATGTCAGAAATGTCGGAAATTTGACTCCTGAGCTTGATTTTTGAGTCGAATTCTGACTCTCTGCACCTATTTTCAGTTTCAAATTACGACGTTTCATACCGAAAATATGCCAATTACTGTAAACGGCGATGGGTCATATTTTGCCCAAACCCCCCTGCAGTTTTTAAAATGTCTGAAATGTCGGAAATTAGACTCCTGAACGTGATTTTTTTATCCGAATTCTGACTCTCTGCACCTATTTTCAGTTTCAAATTACGGCTTTTTATACCGAAAATATGCCAATTACTGAAAACGGCGATGGGTCATATTTTGCCCAAACCCCCCCTGCAGTTTTCAAAATGTCTGAAATGTCGGAAATTTGACTCCTGAGCGTGATTTTTGAGCCGAATTCTGACTCTCTGCACTTATTTTCAGTTTCAAATTACGACGTTTTATACCGAAAATATGCCAATTACTAAAAACGGCGATGGGTCATATTTTGCCCAAACCCCCCTGCAGTTTTTACAATGTCTGAAATGTCGGAAATTTGACTCCTGAGCGTGATTTTTGAGCCGAATTCTGACTCTCTGCACCTATTTTCAGTTTCAAATTACGACGTTTCATACCGAAAATATGCCAATTACTGAAAACAGCGATGTGTCATATTTTGCCCAAACCCCCCTGCAGTTTACAAAAGGTCTGAAATGTCGGAAATTTGACTCCTGAGCGTGATTTTTTATCCGAATTCTGACTCTCTGCACCTATTTTCAGTTTCAAATTACGACGTTTCATACCGAAAATATGCCAATTACTGAAAACGGCGATGGGTCATATATTGCCCAAACCCCCCTGCAGTTTTCAAAATGTCTGAAATGTCGGAAATTTCATTCATGAGCGTGATTTTTTATCCGAAATCTGACTCTCTGCACCTATTTTCAGTTTCAAGTTACGACTTTTTATACCGAAAATATGCCAATTACTGAAAACAGGGATGTGTCATATTTTGCCCAAACCCCCCTGCAGTTTACAAAAGGTCTGAATTGTCGGAAATTTGACTCCTGAGCGTGATTTTTGAGCCGGATTCTGACTCTCTGCATCTATTTTCAGCTTCAAATTACTACGCTTCATAGCGAAAATATGCCAATTACTTTAAACGGCGATGGGTCATATTTTGCCCAAACCCCCTCTGCAGTTTTCAAAATGTCTGAGATGTCGGAAATTTGACTCCTGAGCGTGATTTTTTATCCGAATTCTGACTCTTTGCACCTATTTTCAGTTTCAAATTACGACTTTTTATACAGAAAATATCCCAATTACTGAAAACGGCGATGGGTCATATTTTGCTCAAATCCCCCTGCAGTTTTCAAAATGTCTAAAATGTCGGAAATTTGACTCCTGTGCGTGATTTTTGAGCCGAATTCTGACTCTCTGCACCTATTTTCAGTTTTAAATTACGACGTTTCATACCGAAAATATGCCAATTACTGAAAACGGCGATGGGTCATATTTTGCCCAAACCCCCCTGCTGTTTCTAAAATGTCAGAAATGTCGGAAATTTGACTCCTGAGCTTGATTTTTGAGCCGAATTCTGACTCTCTGCACCTATTTTCAGTTTCAAATTACGACGTTTCATACCGAAAATATGCCAATTACTGTAAACAACGATGGGTCATATTTTGCCCAAACCCCCCTGCAGTTTCTAAAATGTCAGAAATGTCGGAAATTTGACTCCTGATATTGATTTTTGAGCCGAATTCTGACTCTCTGCACCTATTTTCAGTTTCAAATTACGACGTTTCATACCGATAATATGCCAATTACTGTAAACGGCGATGGGTCATATTTTGCCCAAACCCCCCTGCAGTTTTTGAAATGTCTGAAATGTCGGAAATTTGACTCCTGAGCGTGATTTTTTATCTGAATCCTGACTCTCTGCACCAATTTTCAGTTTCAAATTACGACTTTTTATACCGAAAATATGCCAATTACTGTAAACGGTGATGGGTCATATTTTGCACAAACCCCCCCTGCAGTTTTCAAAATGTCTGAGATGTCAGAAATTTGACTCCTGAGCGTGATTTTTTATCCGAATTCTGACTCTCTGCACCTATTTTCAGTTTCAAATTACGACTTTTTATACCGAAAATATCCCAATTACTGAAAATGGCGATAGGTCATATTTTGCCCAAACCCCCCTGCAGTTTTCAAAATGTCTAAAATGTCGGAAAATTGACTCCTGAGCGTGATTTTTGAGCCGAATTCTGACTCTCTGCACCTATTTTCAGTTTCAAATTACGACTTTTTATACTGAAAATATGCCAATTACTGAAAACGGCGATGGGTCATATTTTGCCCAAACCCCACTGCAGTTTTCAAAATGTCTGAAATGTCAGAAATTTGACTCCTGAACGTGATTTTTTTATCCGAATTCTGACTCTCTGCACCTATTTTCAGTTTCAAATTACGACTTTTTATACCGAAAATATGCCAATTACTGAAAACGGCGATGGGTCATATTTTGCCCAAACCCCCCCTGCAGTTTCCAAAATGTCTGAAATGTCGGAAATTTGACTCCTGAGCGTCATTTTTGATCCGAATTCTGACTCTCTGCACCTATTTTCAGTTTCAAATTACGACTTTTTATTCCGAAAAATGCCAATTACTGAAAACGGCGATGGGTCATATTTTGGCCAAACCTCCCTGCAGTTTTCAAAATGTCGGAAATGTCGGAAATTTGACTCCTGAGCGTGATTTTTGAGCCGAATTCTGACTCTCTGCACTTATTTTCAGTTTCAAATTACGACGTTTTATACCGAAAATATGCCAATTACTGAAAACGGCGATGGGTCATATTTTGCCCAAACCCCCCTGCAGTTTTTAGAATGTCTGAAATGTCGGAAATTTGACTCCTGAGCGTGATTTTTGAGCCGAATTCTGACTCTCTGCACCTATTTTCAGTTTCAAATTACGACGTTTCATACCAAAAATATGCCAATTACTGAAAACGGCGATGGGTCATATATTGCCCAAACCCCCCTGCAGTTTTCAAAATGTCTGAAATGTCGGAAATTTCACTCATGAGCGTGATTTTTTATCCGAAATCTGACTCTCTGCACCTATTTTCAGTTTCAAATTACGACTTTTTATACCGAAAATATGCCAATTACTGAAAACAGGGATGTGTCATATTTTGCCCAAACCCCCCTGCAGTTTACAAAAGGTCTGAAATGTCGGAAATTTGACTCTTGGGCGTGATTTTTGAGCCGAATTCTGACTCTCTGCATTTATTTTCAGCTTCAAATTACTACGTTTCATACCGAAAATATGCCAATTACTTTAAACGGCGATGGGTCATATTTTGCCCAAACCCCCCCTGCAGTTTTCAAAATGTCTGAGATGTCGGAAATTTGACTCCTGAGCGTGATTTTTTATCCGAATTCTGACTCTTTGCACCTATTTTCAGTTTCAAATTACGACTTTTTAAACCGAAAATATCCCAATTACTGAAAACGGCGATGGGTCATATTTTGCCCAAATCCCCCTGCAGTTTTCAAAATGTCTAAAATGTCGGAAATTTTACTCCTGAGCGTGATTTTTGAGCCGAATTCTGACTCTCTGCACCTATTTTTTGTTTCAAATTACGACTTTTCATACCGAAAATATGCCAATTACTGAAAACGGCGATGGGTCATATTTTGCCCAAACCCCCCTGCAGTTTCTAAAATGTCAGAAATGTCGGAAATTTGACTCCTGAGCTTGATTTTTGAGCCGAATTCAGACTCTCTGCACCTATTTTCAGTTTCAAATTACGACGTTTCATACCGAAAATATGCCAATTACTGTAAACGGCGATGGGTCATATTTTGCCCAAACCCCCCCTGCAGTTTTCAAAATGTCTGAAATGTCGGAAATTTGACTCCTGAGCGTCATTTTTGATCCGAATTCTGACTCTCTGCACCTATTTTCAGTTTCAAATTACGACTTTTTATACCGAAAATATGCCAATTACTGAAAACGGCGATGGGTCATATTTTGGCCAAACCTCCCTGCAGTTTTCAAAATGTCTGAAATGTCGGAAATTTGACTCCTGAGCGTGATTTTTGAGCCGAATTCTGACTCTCTGCACTTATTTTCAGTTTCAAATTACGAAGTTTTATACCGAAAATATGCCAATTACTGAAAACGGCGATGGGTCATATTTTGCCCAAACCCCCCTGCAGTTTTTGAAATGTCGGAAATTTGACTCCTGAACGTGATTTTTTTATCCGAATTCTGACTCTCTGCACCTATTTTCAGTTTCAAATTACGGCTTTTTATACCGAAAATATGCCAATTACTGAAAACGGCGATGGGTCATATTTTGCCCAAACCCCCCCTGCAGTTTTCAAAATGTCTGAAATGTCGGAAATTTGACTCCTGAGCGTCATTTTTGATCCGAATTCTGACTCTCTGCACCTATTTTCAGTTTCAAATTACGACTTTTTATACCGAAAATATGCCAATTACTGAAAACGGCGATGGGTCATATTTTGGCCAAACCTCCCTGCAGTTTTCAAAATGTCTGAAATGTCGGAAATTTGACTCCTGAGCGTGATTTTTGAGCCGAATTCTGACTCTCTGCACTTATTTTCAGTTTCAAATTACGACGTTTTATACCGAAAATATGCCAATTACTGAAAACGGCGATGGGTCATATTTTGCCCAAACCCCCCTGCAGTTTTTAGAATGTCTGAAATGTCGGAAATTTGACTCCTGAGCGTGATTTTTGAGCCGAATTCTGACTCTCTGCACCTATTTTCAGTTTCAAATTACGACGTTTCATACCGAAAATATGCTAATTACTGAAAACGGCGATGGGTCATATATTGCCCAAACCCCCCTGCAGTTTTCAAAATGTCTGAAATGTCGGAAATTTGACTCCTGAGCGTGATTTTTTATCCGAAATCTTACTCTCTGCACCTATTTTCAGTTTCAAATTACGACTTTTTATACCGAAAATATGCCAATTACTGAAAACGGCGATGGGTCATATTTTGGCCAAACCTCCCTGCAGTTTTCAAAATGTCTGAAATGTCGGAAATTTGACTCCTGAGCGTGATTTTTGAGCCGAATTCTGACTCTCTGCACTTATTTTCAGTTTCAAATTACGACTTTTTATACCGAAAATATACCAATTACTGAAAACTGCGATGGGTCATATTTTGCCCAAATCCCCCTGCAGTTTTCAAAATGTCTAAAATGTCGGAAATTTGACTCCTGAGCGTGATTTTTGAGCCGAATTCTAACTCTCTGCACCTATTTTTAGTTTCAAATTACGACTTTTCATACCGAAAATATGCCAATTACTGAAAACGGCGATGGGTCATATTTTGCCCAAACCCCGCTGCAGTTTCTAAAATGTCAGAAATGTCGGAAATTTGACTCCTGAGCTTGAATTTTGAGCCGAATGCTGACTCTCTGCACCTATTTTCAGTTTCAAATTACGACGTTTCATACCGAAAATATGCCAATTACTGTAAACGGCGTTGGGTCATATTTTGCCCAAACCCCCCTGCAGTTTTTGAAATGTCTGAAATGTCGGAAATTTGACTCCTGAGCGTGATTTTTTATCTGAATACTGACTCTCTGCACCTATTTTCAGTTTCAAATTACGACTTTTTATACTGAAAATATGCCAATTACTGAAAACGGCGATGGGTCATATTTTGCCCAAACCCCACTGCAGTTTTCAAAATGTCTGAAATGTCGGAAATTTGACTCCTGAACGTGATTTTTTTATCCGAATTCTGACTCTCTGCACCTATTTTCAGTTTCAAATTACGGCTTTTTATACCGAAAATATGCTAATTACTGTAAACAGCGATGGGTCATATTTTGCCCAAACCCCCCTGCAGTTTTCAAAATGTCTGAAATGTCGGAAATTTGACTCCTGAGCGTCATTTTTGATCCGAATTCTGACTCTCTGCACCTATTTTCAGTTTCAAATTACGACTTTTTATACCGAAAATATGCCAATTACTGAAAACAGGGATGTGTCATATTTTGCCCAAACCCCCCTGCAGTTTTCAAAATGTCTGAGATGTCGGAAATTTGACTCCTGAGCGTGATTTTTTATCCGAATTCTGACTCTTTGCACCTATTTTCAGTTTCAAATTACGACTTTTTATACCGAAAATATCCCAATTACTGAAAACGGCGATGGGTCATATTTTGCCCAAATCCCCCTGCAGTTTTCAAAATGTCTAAAATGTAGGAAATTTGACTCCTGAGCGTGATTTTTGAGCCGAAATCTGACTCTCTGCACCTATTTTCAGTTTCAAATTACGACTTTTCATACCGAAAATATGCCAATTACTGAAAACGGCGATGGGTCATATTTTGCCCAAACCCCCCTGCAGTTTCTAAAATGTCAGAAATGTCGGAAATTTGACTCCTGAGCTTGATTTTTGAGCCGAATTCTGACTCTCTGCACCTATTTTCAGTTTCAAATTACGACGTTTCATACCGAAAATATGCCAATTACTGTAAACGGCGATGGGTCATATTTTGCCCAAACCCCCCTGCAGTTTTTGAAATGTCTGAAATGTCGGAAATTTGACTCTTGAACGTGAGTTTTTTATCCGAATTCTGACTCTCTGCACCTATTTTCAGTTTCAAATTACGGCTTTTTATACCGAAAATATGCCAATTACTGAAAACGGCGATGGGTCATATTTTGGCCAAACCTCCCTGCAGTTTTCAAAATGTCTGAAATGTCGGAAATTTGACTCCTGAGCGTGATTTTTGAGCCGAATTCTGACTCTCTGCACTTCATTTCAGTTTCAAATTACGACGTTTTATACCGAAAATATGCCAATTACTGAAAACGACGATGGGTCATATATTGCCCAAACCCCCCTGCAGTTTTCAAAATGTCTGAAATGTCTGAAATTTCACTCATGAGCGTGATTTTTTATCCGAAATCTGACTCTCTGCACCTATTTTCAGTTTCAAATTACGAATTTTTATACCGAAAATATGCCAATTACTGAAAACAGGGATGTGTCATATTTTGCCCAAACCCCCCTGTAGTTTACAAAAGGTCTGAAATGTCGGAAATTTGACTCCTGAGCGTGATTTTTGAGCCGAATTCTGACTCTCTGCATCTATTTTCAGCCTCAAATTACTACGTTTCATACCGAAAATATGCCAATTACTTTAAACGGCGATGGGTCATATTTTGCCCAAACCCCCCCTGCAGTTTTCAAAATGTCTGAGATGTCGGAAATTTGACTCCTGAGCGTGATTTTTTATCCGAATTCTGACTCTTTGCACCTATTTTCAGTTTCAAATTACGAATTTTTAAACCGAAAATATCCCAATTACTGAAAACGGCGATGGGTCATATTTTGCCCAAATCCCCCTGCAGTTTTCAAAATGTCTGAAATGTCGGAAATTTGACTCCTGAGCGTGATTTTTGAGCCGAATTCTGACTCTCTGCACCTATTTTTAGTTTCAAATTACGACTTTTCATACCGAAAATATGCCAATTACTGAAAACGGCGATGGGTCATATTTTGCCCAAACCCCCCTGCAGTTTCTAAAATGTCAGAAATGTCGGAAATTTGACTCCTGAGCTTGATTTTTGAGCCGAATTCTGACTCTCTGCACCTATTTTCAGTTTCAAATTACGACGTTTCATACCGAAAATATGCCAATTACTGTAAACGGCGATGGGTCATATTTTGCCCAAACCCCCCTGCAGTTTTTGAAATGTCTGAAATGTCGGAAATTTGACTCTTGAACGTGAGTTTTTTATCCGAATTCTGACTCTCTGCACCTATTTTCAGTTTCAAATTACGGCTTTTTATACCGAAAATATGCCAATTACTGAAAACGGCGATGGGTCATATTTTGCCCAAACCCCCCCCTGCAGTTTTCAAAATGTCTGAAATGTCGGAAATTTGACTCCTGAGCGTCATTTTTGATCCGAATTCTGACTCTCTGCACCTATTTTTAGTTTCAAATTACGACTTTTTATACCGAAAATATGCCAATTACTGAAAACGGCGATGGGTCATATTTTGGCCAAACCTCCCTGCAGTTTTCAAAATGTCTGAAATGTCGGAAATTTGACTCCTGAGCGTGATTTTTGAGCCGAATTCTGACTCTCTGCACTTCATTTCAGTTTCAAATTACGACGTTTTATACCGAAAATATGCCAATTACTGAAAACGACGATGGGTCATATATTGCCCAAACCCCCCTGCAGTTTTCAAAATGTCTGAAATGTCTGAAATTTCACTCATGAGCGTGATTTTTTATCCGAAAGCTGACTCTCTGCACCTATTTTCAGTTTCAAATTACGACTTTTTATACCGAAAATATGCCAATTACTGAAAACAGGGATGTGTCATATTTTGCCCAAACCCCCCTGCAGTTTACAAAAGGTCTGAAATGTCGGAAATTTGACTCCTGAGCGTGATTTTTGAGCCGAATTCTGACTCTCTGCATCTATTTTCAGCTTCAAATTACTACGTTTCATACCGAAAATATGCCAATTACTTTAAACGGCGATGGGTCATATTTTGCCCAAACCCCCCCTGCAGTTTTCAAAATGTCTGAGATGTCGGAAATTTGACTCCTGAGCGTGATTTTTTATCCGAATTCTGACTCTTTGCACCTATTTTCAGTTTCAAATTACGAATTTTTAAACCGAAAATATCCCAATTACTGAAAACGGCGATGGGTCATATTTTGCCCAAATCCCCCTGCAGTTTTCAAAATGTCTGAAATGTCGGAAATTTGACTCCTGAGCGTGATTTTTGAGCCGAATTCTGACTCTCTGCACCTATTTTTAGTTTCAAATTACGACTTTTCATACCGAAAATATGCCAATTACTGAAAACGGCGATGGGTCATATTTTGCCCAAACCCCCCTGCAGTTTCTAAAATGTCAGAAATGTCGGAAATTTGACTCCTGAGCTTGATTTTTGAGTCGAATTCTGACTCTCTGCACCTATTTTCAGTTTCAAATTACGACGTTTCATACCGAAAATATGCCAATTACTGTAAACGGCGATGGGTCATATTTTGCCCAAACCCCCCTGCAGTTTTTGAAATGTCTGAAATGTCGGAAATTTGACTCCTGAACGTGATTTTTTTATCCGAATTCTGACTCTCTGCACCTATTTTCAGTTTCAAATTACGGCTTTTTATACCGAAAATATGCCAATTACTGAAAACGGCGATGGGTCATATTTTGCCCAAACCCCCCCTGCAGTTTTCAAAATGTCTGAAATGTCGGAAATTTGACTCCTGAGCGTCATTTTTTATCCGAATTCTGACTCTCTGCACCTATTTTCAGTTTCAAATTACGACTTTTTATACCGAAAATATGCCAATTTCTGAAAACGGCGATGGGTCATATTTTGGCCAAACCTCCCTGCAGTTTTCAAAATGTCTGAAATGTCGGAAATTTGACTCCTGAGCGTGATTTTTGAGCCGAATTCTGACTCTCTGCACTTATTTTAAGTTTCAAATTACGACGTTTTATACCGAAAATATGCCAATTACTGAAAACGGCGATGGGTCATATTTTGCCCAAACCCCCCTGCAGTTTTTAGAATGTCTGAAATGTCGGAAATTTGACTCCTGAGCGTGATTTTGAGCCGAATTCTGACTCTCTGCACCTATTTTCAGTTTCAAATAACGACGTTTCATACCGAAAATATGCTAATTACTGAAAACGGCGATGGGTCATATTTTGGCCAAACCTCCCTGCAGTTTTCAAAATGTCTGAAATGTCGGAAATTTGACTCCTGAGCGTGATTTTTGAGCCGAATTCTGACTCTCTGCACTTCATTTCAGTTTCAAATTACGACGTTTTATACCGAAAATATGCCAATTACTGAAAACGACGATGGGTCATATATTGCCCAAACCCCCCTGCAGTTTTCAAAATGTCTGAAATGTCTGAAATTTCACTCATGAGCGTGATTTTTTATCCGAAAGCTGACTCTCTGCACCTATTTTCAGTTTCAAATTACGACTTTTTATACCGAAAATATGCCAATTACTGAAAACAGGGATGTGTCATATTTTGCCCAAACCCCCCTGCAGTTTACAAAAGGTCTGAAATGTCGGAAATTTGACTCCTGAGCGTGATTTTTGAGCCGAATTCTGACTCTCTGCATCTATTTTCAGCTTCAAATTACTACGTTTCATACCGAAAATATGCCAATTACTTTAAACGGCGATGGGTCATATTTTGCCCAAACCCCCCCTGCAGTTTTCAAAATGTCTGAGATGTCGGAAATTTGACTCCTGAGCGTGATTTTTTATCCGAATTCTGACTCTTTGCACCTATTTTCAGTTTCAAATTACGAATTTTTAAACCGAAAATATCCCAATTACTGAAAACGGCGATGGGTCATATTTTGCCCAAATCCCCCTGCAGTTTTCAAAATGTCTGAAATGTCGGAAATTTGACTCCTGAGCGTGATTTTTGAGCCGAATTCTGACTCTCTGCACCTATTTTTAGTTTCAAATTACGACTTTTCATACCGAAAATATGCCAATTACTGAAAACGGCGATGGGTCATATTTTGCCCAAACCCCCCTGCAGTTTCTAAAATGTCAGAAATGTCGGAAATTTGACTCCTGAGCTTGATTTTTGAGTCGAATTCTGACTCTCTGCACCTATTTTCAGTTTCAAATTACGACGTTTCATACCGAAAATATGCCAATTTCTGTAATCGGCGATGGGTCATATTTTGCCCAAACCCCCCTGCAGTTTTTGAAATGTCTGAAATGTCGGAAATTTGACTCCTGAACGTGATTTTTTTATCCGAATTCTGACTCTCTGCACCTATTTTCAGTTTCAAATTACGGCTTTTTATACCGAAAATATGCCAATTACTGAAAACGGCGATGGGTCATATTTTGCCCAAACCCCCCCTGCAGTTTTCAAAATGTCTGAAATGTCGGAAATTTGACTCCTGAGCGTCATTTTTTATCCGAATTCTGACTCTCTGCACCTATTTTCAGTTTCAAATTACGACTTTTTATACCGAAAATATGCCAATTTCTGAAAACGGCGATGGGTCATATTTTGGCCAAACCTCCCTGCAGTTTTCAAAATGTCTGAAATGTCGGAAATTTGACTCCTGAGCGTGATTTTTGAGCCGAATTCTGACTCTCTGCACTTATTTTAAGTTTCAAATTACGACGTTTTATACCGAAAATATGCCAATTACTGAAAACGGCGATGGGTCATATTTTGCCCAAACCCCCCTGCAGTTTTTAGAATGTCTGAAATGTCGGAAATTTGACTCCTGAGCGTGATTTTTGAGCCGAATTCTGACTCTCTGCACCTATTTTCAGTTTCAAATTACGACGTTTCATACCGAAAATATGCTAATTACTGAAAACGGCGATGGGTCATATATTGTTCAAACCCCCCTGCAGTTTTCAAAATGTCTGAAATGTCGGAAATTTGACTCCTGAGCATGATTTTTTATCCGAAATCTTACTCTCTGCACCTATTTTCAGTTTCAAATTACGACTTTTTATACCGAAAATATTCCAATTACTGAAAACAGGGATGTGTCATATTTTGCCCAAACCCCCCTGCAGTTTTCAAAATGTCTGAAATGTCGGAAATTTGACTCCTGAGCGTGATTTTTGAGCCGAATTCTGACTCTCTGCACCTATTTTTAGTTTCAAATTACGACTTTTCATACCGAAAATATGCCAATTACTGAAAACGGCGATGGGTCATATTTTGCCCAAACCCCCCTGCAGTTTCTAAAATGTCAGAAATGTCGGAAATTTGACTCCTGAGCTTGGTTTTTGAGTCGAATTCTGACTCTCTGCACCTATTTTCAGTTCCAAATTACGACGTTTCATACCGAAAATATGCCAATTACTGTAAACGGCGATGGGTCATATTTTGCCCAAACCCCCCTGCAGTTTTTGAAATGTCTGAAATGTCGGAAATTTGACTCCTGAACGTGATTTTTTTATCCGAATTCTGACTCTCTGCACCTATTTTCAGTTTCAAATTACGGCTTTTTATACCGAAAATATGCCAATTACTGAAAACGGCGATGGGTCATATTTTGCCCAAACCCCCCCTGCAGTTTTCAAAATGTCTGAAATGTCGGAAATTTGACTCCTGAGCGTCATTTTTTATCTGAATTCTGACTCTCTGCACCTATTTTCAGTTTCAAATTACGACTTTTTATACCGAAAATATGCCAATTTCTGATAACGGCGATGGGTCATATTTTGGCCAAACCTCCCTGCAGTTTTCAAAATGTCTGAAATGTCGGAAATTTGACTCCTGAGCGTGATTTTTGAGCCGAATTCTGACTCTCTGCACTTATTTTCAGTTTCAAATTACGACGTTTTATACCGAAAATATGCCAATTACTGAAAACGGCGATGGGTCATATTTTGCCCAAACCCCCCTGCAGTTTTTAGAATGTCTGAAATGTCGGAAATTTGACTCCTGAGCGTGATTTTTGAGCCGAATTCTGACTCTCTGCACCTATTTTCAGTTTCAAATTACGACGTTTCATACCGAAAATATGCTAATTACTGAAAACGGCGATGGGTCATATATTGCTCAAACCCCCCTGCAGTTTTCAAAATGTCTGAAATGTCGGAAATTTGACTCCTGAGCATGATTTTTTATCCGAAATCTTACTCTCTGCACCTATTTTCAGTTTCAAATTACGACTTTTTATACCGAAAATATTCCAATTACTGAAAACAGGGATGTGTCATATTTTGCCCAAACCCCCCTGCAGTTTTCAAAATGTCTGAAATGTCGGAAATTTGACTCCTGAGCGTGATTTTTGAGCCGAATTCTGACTCTCTGCACCTATTTTTAGTTTCAAATTACGACTTTTCATACCGAAAATATGCCAATTACTGAAAACGGCGATGGGTCATATTTTGCCCAAACCCCCCTGCAGTTTCTAAAATGTCAGAAATGTCGGAAATTTGACTCCTGAGCTTGATTTTTGAGTCGAATTCTGACTCTCTGCACCTATTTTCAGTTCCAAATTACGACGTTTCATACCGAAAATATGCCAATTACTGTAAACGGCGATGGGTCATATTTTGCCCAAACCCCCCTGCAGTTTTTGAAATGTCTGAAATGTCGGAAATTTGACTCCTGAACGTGATTTTTTTATCCGAATTCTGACTCTCTGCACCTATTTTCAGTTTCAAATTACGGCTTTTTATACCGAAAATATGCCAATTACTGAAAACGGCGATGGGTCATATTTTGCCCAAACCCCCCCTGCAGTTTTCAAAATGTCTGAAATGTCGGAAATTTGACTCCTGAGCGTCATTTTTTATCCGAATTCTTAGTCTCTGCACCTATTTTCAGTTTCAAATTACGACTTTTTATACCGAAAATATGCCAATTTCTGAAAACGGCGATGGGTCATATTTTGGCCAAACCTCCCTGCAGTTTTCAAAATGTCTGAAATGTCGGAAATTTGACTCCTGAGCGTGATTTTTGAGCCGAATTCTGACTCTCTGCACTTATTTTCAGTTTCAAATTACGACGTTTTATACCGAAAATATGCCAATTACTGAAAACGGCGATGGGTCATATTTTGCCCAAACCCCCCTGCAGTTTTTAGAATGTCTGAAATGTCGGAAATTTGACTCCTGAGCGTGATTTTTGAGCCGAATTCTGACTCTCTGCACCTATTTTCAGTTTCAAATTACGACGTTTCATACCGAAAATATGCTAATTACTGAAAACGGCGATGGGTCATATATTGCCCAAACCCCCCTGCAGTTTTCAAAATGTCTGAAATGTCGGAAATTTGACTCCTGAGCATGATTTTTTATCCGAAATCTTACTCTCTGCACCTATTTTCAGTTTCAAATTACGACTTTTTATACCGAAAATATACCAATTACTGAAAACAGCGATGGGTCATATTTTGCCCAAATCCCCCTGCAGTTTTCAAAATGTCTAAAATGTCGGAAATTTGACTCGGGAGCTTGATTTTTGAGCCGAATTCTGACTCTCTGCACCTATTTTCAGTTTCAAATTACGACGTTTCATACCGAAAATATGCCAATTACTGTAAACGGCGTTGGGTCATATTTTGCCCAAACCCCCCTGCAGTTTTTGAAATGTCTGAAATGTCGGAAATTTGACTCCTGAGCGTGATTTTTTATCTGAATTCTGACTCTCTGCAGCTATTTTCAGTTTCAAATTACGACTTTTTACACTGAAAATATGCCAATTACTGAAAACGGCGATGGATCATATTTTGCCCAAACCCCACTGCAGTTTTCAAAATGTCTGAAATGTCGGAAATTTGACTCCTGAACGTGATTTTTTTATCCGAATTCTGACTCTCTGCACCTATTTTCAGTTTCAAATTACGGCTTTTTATACCGAAAATATGCCAATTACTGTAAACAGCGATGGGTCATATTTTGCCCAAACCCCCCCTGCAGTTTTCAAAATGTCTGAAATGTCGGAAATTTGACTCCTGAGCGTCATTTTTGATCCGAATTCTGACTCTCTGCACCTATTTTCAGTTTCAAATTACGACTTTTTATACCGAAAATATGCCAATTACTGAAAACAGGGATGTGTCATATTTTGACCAAACCCCCCTGCAGTTTTCAAAATGTCTGAGATGTCGGAAATTTGACTCCTGAGTGTGATTTTTTATCCGAATTCTGACTCTTTGCACCTATTTTCAGTTGCAAATTACGACTTTTTATACCGAAAATATCCCAATTACTGAAAACAACGATGGGTCATATTTTGCCCAAATCCCCCTGCAGTTTTCAAAATGTCTAAAATGTAGGAAATTTGACTCCTGAGCGTGATTTTTGAGCCGAAATCTGACTCTCTGCACCTATTTTCAGTTTCAAATTACGACTTTTCATACCGAAAATATGCCAATTACTGAAAACGGCGATGGGTCATATTTTGCCCAAACCCCCCTGCAGTTTCTAAAATGTCAGAAATGTCGGAAATTTGACTCCTGAGCTTGATTTTTGAGCCGAATTCTGACTCTCTGCACCTATTTTCAGTTTCAAATTACGACGTTTCATACCGAAAATATGCCAATTACTGTAAACGGCGATGGGTCATATTTTGCCCAAACCCCCCTGCAGTTTTTGAAATGTCTGAAATGTCGGAAATTTGACTCTTGAACGTGAGTTTTTTATCCGAATTCTGACTCTCTGCACCTATTTTCAGTTTCAAATTACGGCTTTTTATACCGAAAATATGCCAATTACTGAAAACGGCGATGGGTCATATTTTGCCCAAACCCCCCCCCCTGCAGTTTTCAAAATGTCTGAAATGTCGGAAATTTGACTCCTGAGCGTCATTTTTGATCCGAATTCTGACTCTCTGCACCTATTTTTAGTTTCAAATTAAGACTTTTTATACCGAAAATATGCCAATTACTGAAAACGGCGATGGGTCATTATTTGGCCAAACCTCCCTGCAGTTTTCAAAATGTCTGAAATGTCGGAAATTTGAATCCTGAGCGTGATTTTTGAGCCGAATTCTGACTCTCTGCACTTATTTTCAGTTTCAAATTACGACGTTTTATACCGAAAATATGCAAATTACTGAAAACGACGATGGGTCATATATTGCCCAAACCCCCCTGCAGTTTTCAAAATGTCTGAAATGTCTGAAATTTCACTCATGAGCGTGATTTTTTGTCCGAAATCTGACTCTCTGCACCTATTTTCAGTTTCAAATTACGACTTTTTATACCGAAAATATTCCAATTACTGAAAACAGGGATGTGTCATATTTTGCCCAAACCCCCCTGCAGTTTACAAAAGGTCTGAAATGTCGGAAATTTGACTCCTGAGCGGGATTTTTGAGCCGAATTCTGACTCTCTGCATCTATTTTCAGCTTCAAATTACTACGTTTCATACCGAAAATATGCCAATTACTTTAAACGGCGATGGGTCATATTTTGCCCAAACCCCCCCTGCAGTTTTCAAAATGTCTGAGATGTCGGAAATTTGACTCCTGAGCGTGATTTTTTATCCGAATTCTGACTCTTTGCACCTATTTTCAGTTTCAAATTACGACTTTTTAAACCGAAAATATCCCAATTACTGAAAACGGCGATGGGTCATATTTTGCCCAAATCCCCCTGCAGTTTTCAAAATGTCTGAAATGTCGGAAATTTGACTCCTGAGCGTGATTTTTGAGCCGAATTCTGACTCTCTGCACCTATTTTTAGTTTCAAATTACGACTTTTCATACCGAAAATATGCCAATTACTGAAAACGGCGATGGGTCATATTTTGCCCAAACCCCGCTGCAGTTTCTAAAATGTCAGAAATGTCGGAAATTTGACTCCTGAGCTTGATTTTTGAGCCGAATTCTGACTCTCTGCACCTATTTTCAGTTTCAAATTACGACGTTTCATACCGAAAATATGCCAATTACTGTAAACGGCGTTGGGTCATATTTTGCCCAAACCCCCCTGCAGTTTTTGAAATGTCTGAAATGTCGGAAATTTGACTCCTGAACGTGATTTTTTATCTGAATTCTGACTCTCTGCACCTATTTTCAGTTTCATATTACGACTTTTTATACTGAAAATATGCCAATTACTGAAAACGGCGATGTGTCATATTTTGCCCAAACCCCACTGCAGTTTTCAAAATGTCTGAAATGTCGGAAATTTGCCTCCTGAACGTGATTTTTTTATCCGAATTCTGACTCTCTGCACCTATTTTCAGTTTCAAATTACGGCTTTTTATACCGAAAATATGCCAATTACTGTAAACAGCGATGGGTCATATTTTGCCCAAACCCCCCCTGCAGTTTTCAAAATGTCTGAAATGTCGGAAATTTGACTCCTGAGCGTCATTTTTTATCCGAATTCTGACTCTCTGCACCTATTTTCAGTTTCAAATTACGACTTTTTATACCGAAAATATGCCAATTACTGAAAACAGGGATGTGTCATATTTTGCCCAAACCCCCCTGCAGTTTTCAAAATGTCTGAGATGTCGGAAATTTGACTCCTGAGCGTGATTTTTTATCCGAATTCTGACTCTTTTCACCTATTTTCAGTTTCAAATTACGACTTTTTATACCGAAAATATCCCAATTACTGAAAACGGCGATGGGTCATAATTTGCCCAAATACCCCTGCAGTTTTCAAAATGTCTAAAATGTAGGAAATTTGACTCCTGAGCGTGATTTTTGAGCCGAAATCTGACTCTCTGCACCTATTTTCAGTTTCAAATTACGACTTTTCATACCGAAAATATGCCAATTACTGAAAACGGCGATGGGTCATATTTTGCCCAAACCCCCCTGCAGTTTCTAAAATGTCAGAAATGTCGGAAATTTGACTCCTGAGCTTGATTTTTGAGCCGAATTCTGACTCTCTGCACCTATTTTCAGTTTCAAATTACGACGTTTCATACCGAAAATATGCCAATTACTGTAAACGGCGATGGGTCATATTTTGCCCAAACCCCCCTGCAGTTTTTGAAATGTCTGAAATGTCGGAAATTTGACTCTTGAACGTGAGTTTTTTATCCGAATTCTGACTCTCTGCACCTATTTTCAGTTTCAAATTACGGCTTTTTATACCGAAAATATGCCAATTACTGAAAACGGCGATGGGTCATATTTTGGCCAAACCTCCCTGCAGTTTTCAAAATGTCTGAAATGTCGGAAATTTGACTCCTGAGCGTGATTTTTGAGCCGAATTCTGACTCTCTGCACTTATTTTCAGTTTCAAATTACGACGTTTTATACCGAAAATATGCCAATTACTGAAAACGACGATGGGTCATATATTGCCCAAACCCCCCTGCAGTTTTCAAAATGTCTGAAATGTCTGAAATTTCACTCATGAGCGTGATTTTTTATCCGAAATCTGACTCTCTGCACCTATTTTCAGTTTCAAATTACGACTTTTTATACCGAAAATATGCCAATTACTGAAAACAGGGATGTGTCATATTTTGCCCAAACCCCCCTGCAGTTTACAAAAGGTCTGAAATGTCGGAAATTTGACTTCTGAGCGTGATTTTTGAGCCGGATTCTGACTCTCTGCATCTATTTTCAGCTTCAAATTACTACGTTTCATACCGAAAATATGCCAATTACTTTAAACGGCGATGGGTCATATTTTGCCCAAACCCCCCCTGCAGTTTTCAAAATGTCTGAGATGTCGGAAATTTGACTCCTGAGCGTGATTTTTTATCCGAATTCTGACTCTTTGCACCTATTTTCAGTTTCAAATTACGACTTTTTAAACCGAAAATATCCCAATTACTGAAAACGGCGATGGGTCATATTTTGCCCAAATCCCCCTGCAGTTTTCAAAATGTCTGAAATGTCGGAAATTTGACTCCTGAGCGTGATTTTTGAGCCGAATTCTGACTCTCTGCACCTATTTTTAGTTTCAAATTACGACTTTTCATACCGAAAATATGCCAATTACTGAAAACGGCGATGGGTCATATTTTGCCCAAACCCCCCTGCAGTTTCTAAAATGTCAGAAATGTCGGAAATTTGACTCCTGAGCTTGATTTTTGAGTCGAATTCTGACTCTCTGCACCTATTTTCAGTTTCAAATTACGACGTTTCATACCGAAAATATGCCAATTACTGTAAACGGCGATGGGTCATATTTTGCCCAAACCCCCCTGCAGTTTTTGAAATGTCTGAAATGTCGGAAATTTGACTCCTGAACGTGATTTTTTTATCCGAATTCTGACTCTCTGCACCTATTTTCAGTTTCAAATTACGGCTTTTTATACCGAAAATATGCCAATTACTGAAAACGGCGATGGGTCATATTTTGCCCAAACCCCCCCTGCAGTTTTCAAAATGTCTGAAATGTCGGAAATTTGACTCCTGAGCGTCATTTTTTATCCGAATTCTGACTCTCTGCACCTATTTTCAGTTTCAAATTACGACTTTTTATACCGAAAATATGCCAATTACTGAAAACGGCGATGGGTCATATTTTGGCCAAACCTCCCTGCAGTTTTCAAAATGTCTGAAATGTCGGAAATTTGACTCCTGAGCGTGATTTTTGAGCCGAATTCTGACTCTCTGCACTTATTTTCAGTTTCAAATTACGACGTTTTATACCGAAAATATGCCAATTACTGAAAACGGCGATGGGTCATATTTTGCCCAAACCCCCCTGCAGTTTTTAGAATGTCTGAAATGTCGGAAATTTGACTCCTGAGCGTGATTTTTGAGCCGAATTCTGACTCTCTGCACCTATTTTCAGTTTCAAATTACGACGTTTCATACCGAAAATATGCCAATTACTGAAAACGGCGATGGGTCATATATTGCCCAAACCCCCCTGCAGTTTTCAAAATGTCTGAAATGTCGGAAATTTGACTCCTGAGCGTGATTTTTTATCCGAAATCTTACTCTCTGCACCTATTTTCAGTTTCAAATTACGACTTTTTATACCGAAAATATTCCAATTACTGAAAACAGGGATGTTTCAAATTTTGCCCAAACCCCCCTGCAGTTTACAAAAGGTCTGAAATGTCGGAAATTTGACTCCTGAGCGGGATTTTTGAGCCGAATTCTGACTCTCTGCATCTATTTTCAGCTTCAAATTACTACGTTTCATACCGAAAATATGCCAATTACTTTAAACGGCGATGGGTCATATTTTGCCCAAACCCCCCTGCAGTTTCTAAAATGTCAGAAATGTCGGAAATTTGACTCCTGAGCTTGATTTTTGAGCCGAATTCTGACTCTCTGCACCTATTTTCAGTTTCAAATTACGACTTTTTATACCGAAAATATACCAATTACTGAAAACGGCGATGGGTCATATTTTGCCCAAATCCCCCTGCAGTTTTCAAAATGTCTAAAATGTCGGAAATTTGACTCCTGAGTGTGATTTTTGAGCCGAATTCTGACTCTCTGCACCTATTTTTAGTTTCAAATTACGACTTTTCATACCGAAAATATGCCAATTACTGAAAACGGCGATGGGTCATATTTTGCCCAAACCCCCCTGCAGTTTCTAAAATGTCAGAAATGTCGGAAATTTGATTCCTGAGCTTGATTTTTGAGCCGAATTCTGACTCTCTGCACCTATTTTCACTTTCAAATTACGACGTTTCATACCGAAAATATGCCAATTACTGTAAACGGCGTTGGGTCATATTTTGCCCAAACCCCCCTGCAGTTTTTGAAATGTCTGAAATGTCGGAAATTTGACTCCTGAGCGTGATTTTTTATCTGAATTCTGACTCTCTGCACCTATTTTCAGTTTCAAATTACGACTTTTTATACTGAAAATATGCCAATTACTGAAAACGGCGATGGGTCATATTTTGCCCAAACCCCACTGCAGTTTTCAAAATGTCTGAAATGTCGGAAATTTGACTCCTGAACGTGATTTTTTTATCCGAATTCTGACTCTCTGCACCTATTTTCAGTTTCAAATTACGGCTTTTTATACCGAAAATATGCCAATTACTGTAAACAGCGATGGGTCATATTTTGCCCAAACCCCCCCTGCAGTTTTCAAAATGTCTGAAATGTCGGAATTTTGACTCCTGAGCGTCATTTTGGATCCGAATTCTGACTCTCTGCACCTATTTTCAGTTTCAAATTACGACTTTTTATACCGAAAATATGCCAATTACTGAAAACAGGGATGTGTCATATTTTGCCCAAACCCCACTGCAGTTTTCAAAATGTCTGAGATGTCGGAAATTTGACTCCTGAGCGTGATTTTTTATCCGAATTCTGACTCTTTGCACCTATTTTCAGTTTCAAATTACGACTTTTTATACCGAAAATATCCCAATTACTGAAAACGGCGATGGGTTATATTTTGCCCAAATCCCCCTGCAGTTTTCAAAATGTCTAAAATGTAGGAAATTTGACTCCTGAGCGTGATTTTTGAGCCGAAATCTGACTCTCTGCACCTATTTTCAGTTTCAAATTACGACGTTTCATACCGAAAATATGCCAATTACTGTAAACGGCGATGGGTCATATTTTGCCCAAACCCCCCTGCAGTTTTTGAAATGTCTGAAATGTCGGAAATTTGACTCTTGGACGTGAGTTTTTTATCCGAATTCTGACTCTCTGCACCTATTTTCAGTTTCAAATTACGGCTTTTTATACCGAAAATATGCCAATTACTGAAAACGGCGATGGGTCATATTTTGCCCAAACCCCCCCCTGCAGTTTTCAAAATGTCTGAAATGTCGGAAATTTGACTCCTGAGCGTCATTTTTGATCCGAATTCTGACTCTCTGCACCTATTTTTAGTTTCAAATTACGACTTTTTATACCGAAAATATGCCAATTACTGAAAACGGCGATGGGTCATATTTTGGCCAAACCTCCCTGCAGTTTTCAAAATGTCTGAAATGTCGGAAATTTGACTCCTGAGCGTGATTTTTGAGCCGAATTCTGACTCTCTGCACTTATTTTCAGTTTCAAATTACGACGTTTTATACCGAAAATATGCCAATTACTGAAAACGGCGATGGGTCATATTTTCCCAAACCCCCCTGCAGTTTTTAGAATGTCAGAAATGTCGGAAATTTGACTCCTGAGCTTGATTTTTGAGCCGAATTCTGACTCTCTGCACCTATTTTCAGTTTCAAATTACGAAGTTTCATACCGAAAATATGCCAATTACTGTAAACGGCGATGGGTCAAATTTTGCCCAAACCCCCCTGCAGTTTTTGAAATGTCTGAAATGTCGGAAATTTGACTCCTGAGCGTGATTTTTTATCTGAATTCTGACTCTCTGCACCAATTTTCAGTTTCAAATTACGACTTTTTACTACCGAAAATATGCCAATTACTGAAAACGGCGATGGGTCATATTTTGCCCAAACCCCCCCTGCAGTTTTCAAAATGTCGGAAATGTCAGAAATTTGACTCATGAGCGTCATTTTTGAGCCGAATTCTGACTCTCTGCACCTATTTTCAGTTTCAAATTACGACTTTTTATACTGAAAATATGCCAATTACTAAAAACGGCGATGGGTCATATTTTGCCCAAACCCCCCTGCAGTTTTTAGAATGTCTGAAATGTCGGAAATTTGACTCCTGAGCGTGATTTTTGAGCCGAATTCTGACTCTCTGCACCTATTTTCAGTTTCAAATTACGACGTTTCATACCGAAAATATGCCAATTACTGAAAACAGCGATGTGTCATATTTTGCCCAAACCCCCCTGCAGTTTACAAAATGTCTAAAATGTAGGAAATTTGACTCCTGAGCGTGATTTTTTATCCGAATTCTGACTCTGTGCACCTATTTTCAGTTTCAAATTACGACTTTTCATACCGAAAATATGCCAATTACTGAAAACGGCGATGGGTCATATTTTGCCCAAACCCCCCTGCAGTTTTTGAAATGTCTGAAATGTCGGAAATTTGACTCTTGAATGTGAGTTTTTTATCCGAATTCTGACTCTTTGCACCTATTTTCAGTTTCAAATTACGACTTTTTATACCGAAAATATCCCAATTACTGAAAACGGCGATGGGTCATATTTTGCCCAAACCCCACTGCAGTTTTCAAAATGTCTGAAATGTCGGAAATTTGACTCCTGAACGTGATTTTTTTATCCGAATTCTGACTCTCTGCACCTATTTTCAGTTTCAAATTACGGCTTTTTATACCGAAAATATGCCAATTACTGTAAACAGCGATGGGTCATATTTTGCCCAAACCCCCCCTGCAGTTTTCAAAATGTCTGAAATGTCGGAAATTTGACTCCTGAGCGTCATTTTGGATCCGAATTCTGACTCTCTGCACCTATTTTCAGTTTCAAATTACGACTTTTTATACCGAAAATATGCCAATTACTGAAAACAGGGATGTGTCATATTTTGCCCAAACCCCCCTGCAGTTTTCAAAATGTCTGAGATGTCGGAAATTTGACTCCTGAGCGTGATTTTTTATCCGAATTCTGACTCTTTGCACCTATTTTCAGTTTCAAATTACGACTTTTTATACCGAAAATATCCCAATTACTGAAAACGGCGATGGGTTATATTTTGCCCAAATCCCCCTGCAGTTTTCAAAATGTCTAAAATGTAGGAAATTTGACTCCTGAGCGTGATTTTTGAGCCGAAATCTGACTCTCTGCACCTATTTTCAGTTTCAAATTACGACGTTTCATACCGAAAATATGCCAATTACTGTAAACGGCGATGGGTCATATTTTGCCCAAACCCCCCTGCAGTTTTTGAAATGTCTGAAATGTCGGAAATTTGACTCTTGGACGTGAGTTTTTTATCCGAATTCTGACTCTCTGCACCTATTTTCAGTTTCAAATTACGGCTTTTTATACCGAAAATATGCCAATTACTGAAAACGGCGATGGGTCATATTTTGCCCAAACCCCCCCCCTGCAGTTTTCAAAATGTCTGAAATGTCGGAAATTTGACTCCTGAGCGTCATTTTTGATCCGAATTCTGACTCTCTGCACCTATTTTTAGTTTCAAATTACGACTTTTTATACCGAAAATATGCCAATTACTGAAAACGGCGATGGGTCATATTTTGGCCAAACCTCCCTGCAGTTTTCAAAATGTCTGAAATGTCGGAAATTTGACTCCTGAGCGTGATTTTTGAGCCGAATTCTGACTCTCTGCACTTATTTTCAGTTTCAAATTACGACGTTTTATACCGAAAATATGCCAATTACTGAAAACGGCGATGGGTCATATTTTCCCAAACCCCCCTGCAGTTTTTAGAATGTCAGAAATGTCGGAAATTTGACTCCTGAGCTTGATTTTTGAGCCGAATTCTGACTCTCTGCACCTATTTTCAGTTTCAAATTACGACGTTTCATACCGAAAATATGCCAATTACTGTAAACGGCGATGGGTCAAATTTTGCCCAAACCCCCCTGCAGTTTTTGAAATGTCTGAAATGTCGGAAATTTGACTCCTGAGCGTGATTTTTTATCTGAATTCTGACTCTCTGCACCAATTTTCAGTTTCAAATTACGACTTTTTACTACCGAAAATATGCCAATTACTGAAAACGGCGATGGGTCATATTTTGCCCAAACCCCCCCTGCAGTTTTCAAAATGTCGGAAATGTCAGAAATTTGACTCCTGAGCGTCATTTTTGAGCCGAATTCTGACTCTCTGCACCTATTTTCAGTTTCAAATTACGACTTTTTATACTGAAAATATGCCAATTACTAAAAACGGCGATGGGTCATATTTTGCCCAAACCCCCCTGCAGTTTTTAGAATGTCTGAAATGTCGGAAATTTGACTCCTGAGCGTGATTTTTGAGCCGAATTCTGACTCTCTGCACCTATTTTCAGTTTCAAATTACGACGTTTCATACCGAAAATATGCCAATTACTGTAAACGGCGATGGGTCATATTTTGCCCAAACCCCCCTGCAGTTTTTGAAATGTCTGAAATGTCGGAAATTTGACTCTTGAATGTGAGTTTTTTATCCGAATTCTGACTCTTTGCACCTATTTTCAGTTTCAAATTACGACTTTTTATACCGAAAATATCCCAATTACTGAAAACGGCGATGGGTCATATTTTGCCCAAATCCCCCTGCAGTTTTCAAAATGTCTAAAATGTCGGAAATTTGAATCCTGAGCGTGATTTTTGAGCCGAATTCTGACTCTCTGCACCTATTTTTAGTTTCAAATTACGACTTTTCATACCGAAAATATGCCAATTACTGAAAACGGCGATAGGTCATATTTTGCCCAAACCCCCCTGCAGTTTCTAAAATGTCAGAAATGTCGGAAATTTGACTCCTGAGCTTGATGTTTGAGCCGAATTGTGACTCTCTGCACCTATTTTCAGTTTCAAATTACGACGTTTCATACCGAAAATATGCCAATTACTGTAAACGGCGTTGGGTCATTTTTTGCCCAGACCCCCCTGCAGTTTTTGAAATGTCTGAAATGTCGGAAATTTGACTCCTGAGCGTGATTTTTTATCTGAATTCTGACTCTCTGCACCAATTTTCAGTTTCAAATTACGACTTTTTATACCGAAAATATGCCAATTACTGTAAACAGTGATGGGTCATATTTTGCACAAACCCCCCCTGCACTTTTCAAAATGTCTGAGATGTCAGAAATTTGACTCTTGAGCGTGATTTTTTATCCGAATTCTGACTCTCTGCACCTATATTCAGTTTCAAATTACGACTTTTTATACCGAAAATATCCCAATTACTGAAAACGGCGATAGGTCATATTTTGCCCAAACCCCCCTGCAGTTTTCAAAATGTCTAAAATGTCGGAAATTTGACTCCTGAGCGTGATTTTTGAGCGGAATTCTGACTCTCTGCACCAATTTTCAGTTTCAAATTACGACGTTTCATACCGAAAATATGCCAATTACTGAAAACGGCGATGGGTCATATTTTGCCCAAACCCCCCTGCTGTTTCTAAAATGTCAGAAATGTCGGAAATTTGACTCCTGAACGTGATTTTTGAGCCGAATTATGACTCTCTGCACTTATTTTCAGTTTCAAATTACGACGTTTTATACCGAAAATATGCCAATTACTGAAAACGACGATGGGTCATATTTTCCGAAACCCCCCTGCAGTTTTTAGAATGTTTGAAATGTCGGAAATTTGACTCCTGAGCATGATTTTTGAGCCGAATTCCGACTCTCTGCACCTATTTTCAGTTTCAAATTACGACGTTTCATACCGAAAATATGCCAATTACTGAAAACGGCGATGGGTCATATATTGCCCAAACCCCCCTGCAGTTTTCAAAACGTCTGAAATGTCGGAAATTTCACTCATGAGCGTGATTTTTTATCCGAAATCTGACTCTCTGCACCTATTTTCAGTTTCAAATTACGACTTTTTATACCGAAAATATGCCAATTACTGAAAACAGGGATGTGTCATATTTTGCCCAAACCCCCCAGCAGTTTACAAAAGGTCTGAAATGTCGGAAATTTGACTCCTGAGCGTGATTTTTGAGCCGAATTCTGACTCTCTGCATCTATTTTCAGCTTCAAATTACTACGTTTCATACCGAAAATATGCCAATTACTTTAAACAGCGATGGGTCATATTTTGCCCAAACCCCCCCTGCAGTTTTCAAAATGTCTGAGATGTCGGAAATTTGACTCGTGAGCGTGATTTTTTATCCGAATTCTGACTCTTTGCACCTATTTTCAGTTTCAAATTACGACTTTTTATACCGAAAATATCCCAATTACTAAAAACGGCGATGGGTCATATTTTGCCCAAATCCCCCTGCAGTTTTCAAAATGTCTAAAATGTCGGAAATTTGACTCCTGAGCGTGATTTTTGAGCCGAATTCTGACTCTCTGCACCTATTTTTAGTTTCAAATTACGACTTTTCATACCGAAAATATGCCAATAACTGAAAACGGCGATGGGTCATATTTTGCCCAAACACCCCTGCAGTTTCTAAAATGTCAGAAATGTCGGAAATTTGACTCCTGAGCTTGATTTTTGAGCCGAATTCTGACTCTCTGCACCTATTTTCAGTTTCAAATTACGACGTTTCATACCGAAAATATGCCAATTACTGTAAACGGCGATGGGTCATATTTTGCCCAAACCCCCCTGCAGTTTTTGAAATGTCTGAAATGTCGGAAATTTGACTCCTGAGCGTGATTTTTTATCTGAATCCTGACTCTCTGCACCAATTTTCAGTTTCAAATTACGACTTTTTATACCGAAAATATGCCAATTACTGAAAACGGCGATGGGTCATATTTTGCCCAAACCCCCCCTGCAGTTTTCAAAATGTCGGAAATGTCAGAAATTTGACTCCTGAGCGTCATTTTTGAGCCGAATTCTGACTCTCTGCACCTATTTTCAGTTTCAAATTACGACTTTTTATACCGAAAATATGCCAATTACTAAAAACGGCGATGGGTCATATTTTGCCCAAACCCCCCTGCAGTTTTTAGAATGTCTGAAATGTCGGAAATTTGACTCCTGAGCGTGATTTTTGAGCCGAATTCTGACTCTCTGCACCTATTTTCAGTTTCAAATTACGACGTTTCATACCGAAAATATGCCAATTACTGAAAACAGCGATGTGTCATATTTTGCCCAAACCCCCCTGCAGTTTACAAAATGTCTAAAATGTAGGAAATTTGACTCCTGAGCGTGATTTTTTATCCGAATTCTGACTCTGTGCACCTATTTTCAGTTTCAAATTACGACTTTTCATACCGAAAATATGCCAATTACTGAAAACGGCGATGGGTCATATTTTGCCCAAACCCCCCTGCAGTTTCTAAAATGTAAGAAATGTCGGAAATTTGACTCCTGAGCTTGATTTTTGAGCCGAATTCTGACTCTCTGCACCTATTTTCAGTTTCAAATTACGACGTTTCATACCGAAAATATGCCAATTACTGTAAACGGCGATGGGTCATATTTTGCCAAAACCCCCCTGCAGTTTTTGAAATGTCTGAAATGTCGGAAATTTGACTCTTGAATGTGAGTTTTTTATCCGAATTCTGACTCTCTGCACCTATTTTCAGTTTCACATTACGGCTTTTTATACCGAAAATATGCCAATTACTGAAAACGGCGATGGGTCATATTTTGCCCAAACCCCCCCTGCAGTTTTCAAAATGTCTGAAATGTCGAAAATTTGACTCCTGAGCGTCATTTTTGATCCGAATTCTGACTCTCTGCACCTATTTTCAGTTTCAAATTACGACTTTTTATACCGAAAATATGCCAATTACTGAAAACGGCGATGGGTCATATTTTGGCCAAACCTCACTGCAGTTTTCAAAATGTCTGAAATGTCGGAAATTTGACTCCTGAGCGTGATTTTTGAGCCGAATTCTGACTCTCTGCACTTATTTTCAGTTTCAAATTACGACGTTTTATACCGAAAATATGCCAATTACTGAAAACGGCGATGGGTCATATTTTCCCAAACCCCCTTGCACTTTTTAGAATGTCTCAAATGTCGGAAATTTGACTCCTGAGCGTGATTTTTGAGCCGAATTCTGACTCTCTGCACCTATTTTCAGTTTCAAATTACGACGTTTCATACCGAAAATATGCCAATTACTGAAAACGGCGATGGGTCATATATTGCCCAAACCCCCCTGCAGTTTTCAAAATGTCTGAAATGTCGGAAATTTCACTCATGAGCGTGATTTTTTATCCGAAATCTGACTCTCTGCACCTATTTTCAGTTTCAAATTACGACTTTTTATGCCGAAAATATGCCAATTACTGAAAACAGGGATGTGTCATATTTTGCCCAAACCCCCCTGCAGTTTACAAAAGGTCTGAGATGTCGGATATTTGACTCCTGAGCTTGATTTTTTATCCGAATTCTGACTCTTTGCACCTATTTTCAGTTTCAAATTACGACTTTTTATACCGAAAATATCCCAATTACTGAAAACGGCGATGGGTCATATTTTGCCCAAACCCCCCTGCAGTTTCTAAAATGTCAGAAATGTCGGAAATTTGACTCCTGAGCTTGATTTTTGAGCCGAATTCTGACTCTCTGCACCTATTTTCAGTTTCAAATTACTCCGTTTCATACCGAAAATATGCCAATTACTGTAAACGGCGATAGGTCATATTTTGCCCAAGCCCCCCTGCAGTTTTTGAAATGTCTGAAATGTCGGAAATTTGACTCCTGAGCGTGATTTTTTATCTGAATTCTGACTCTCTGCACCAATTTTCAGTTTCAAATTACGACTTTTTATACCGAAAATATGCCAATTACTGAAAACGGCGATGGGTCATATTTTGACCAAACCCCCCTGCAGTTTTTAGAATGTCTGAAATGTCGGAAATTTGACTCCTGAGCGTGATTTTTGAGCCGAATTCCGACTCTCTGCACCTATTTTCAGTTTCAAATTACGACGTTTCATACCGAAAATATGCCAATTACTGAAAACGGCGATGGGTCATATATTGCCCAAACCCCCCTGCAGTTTTCAAAACGTCTGAAATGTCGGAAATTTCACTCATGAGCGTGATTTTTTATCCGAAATCTGACTCTCTGCACCTATTTTCAGTTTCAAATTACGACTTTTTATACCGAAAATATGCCAATTACTGAAAACAGGGATGTGTCATATTTTGCCCAAACCCCCCAGCAGTTTACAAAAGGTCTGAAATGTCGGAAATTTGACTCCTGAGCGTGATTTTTGAGCCGAATTCTGACTCTCTGCATCTATTTTCAGCTTCAAATTACTACGTTTCATACCGAAAATATGCCAATTACTTTAAACAGCGATGGGTCATATTTTGCCCAAACCCCCCCTGCAGTTTTCAAAATGTCTGAGATGTCGGAAATTTGACTCGTGAGCGTGATTTTTTATCCGAATTCTGACTCTTTGCACCTATTTTCAGTTTCAAATTACGACTTTTTATACCGAAAATATCCCAATTACTAAAAACGGCGATGGGTCATATTTTGCCCAAATCCCCCTGCAGTTTTCAAAATGTCTAAAATGTCGGAAATTTGACTCCTGAGCGTGATTTTTGAGCCGAATTCTGACTCTCTGCACCTATTTTTAGTTTCAAATTACGACTTTTCATACCGAAAATATGCCAATAACTGAAAACGGCGATGGGTCATATTTTGCCCAAACACCCCTGCAGTTTCTAAAATGTCAGAAATGTCGGAAATTTGACTCCTGAGCTTGATTTTTGAGCCGAATTCTGACTCTCTGCACCTATTTTCAGTTTCAAATTACGACGTTTCATACCGAAAATATGCCAATTACTGTAAACGGCGATGGGTCATATTTTGCCCAAACCCCCCTGCAGTTTTTGAAATGTCTGAAATGTCGGAAATTTGACTCCTGAGCGTGATTTTTTATCTGAATCCTGACTCTCTGCACCAATTTTCAGTTTCAAATTACGACTTTTTATACCGAAAATATGCCAATTACTGAAAACGGCGATGGGTCATATTTTGCCCAAACCCCCCCTGCAGTTTTCAAAATGTCGGAAATGTCAGAAATTTGACTCCTGAGCGTCATTTTTGAGCCGAATTCTGACTCTCTGCACCTATTTTCAGTTTCAAATTACGACTTTTTATACCGAAAATATGCCAATTACTAAAAACGGCGATGGGTCATATTTTGCCCAAACCCCCCTGCAGTTTTTAGAATGTCTGAAATGTCGGAAATTTGACTCCTGAGCGTGATTTTTGAGCCGAATTCTGACTCTCTGCACCTATTTTCAGTTTCAAATTACGACGTTTCATACCGAAAATATGCCAATTACTGAAAACAGCGATGTGTCATATTTTGCCCAAACCCCCCTGCAGTTTACAAAATGTCTAAAATGTAGGAAATTTGACTCCTGAGCGTGATTTTTTATCCGAATTCTGACTCTGTGCACCTATTTTCAGTTTCAAATTACGACTTTTCATACCGAAAATATGCCAATTACTGAAAACGGCGATGGGTCATATTTTGCCCAAACCCCCCTGCAGTTTCTAAAATGTAAGAAATGTCGGAAATTTGACTCCTGAGCTTGATTTTTGAGCCGAATTCTGACTCTCTGCACCTATTTTCAGTTTCAAATTACGACGTTTCATACCGAAAATATGCCAATTACTGTAAACGGCGATGGGTCATATTTTGCCAAAACCCCCCTGCAGTTTTTGAAATGTCTGAAATGTCGGAAATTTGACTCTTGAATGTGAGTTTTTTATCCGAATTCTGACTCTCTGCACCTATTTTCAGTTTCACATTACGGCTTTTTATACCGAAAATATGCCAATTACTGAAAACGGCGATGGGTCATATTTTGCCCAAACCCCCCCTGCAGTTTTCAAAATGTCTGAAATGTCGAAAATTTGACTCCTGAGCGTCATTTTTGATCCGAATTCTGACTCTCTGCACCTATTTTCAGTTTCAAATTACGACTTTTTATACCGAAAATATGCCAATTACTGAAAACGGCGATGGGTCATATTTTGGCCAAACCTCACTGCAGTTTTCAAAATGTCTGAAATGTCGGAAATTTGACTCCTGAGCGTGATTTTTGAGCCGAATTCTGACTCTCTGCACTTATTTTCAGTTTCAAATTACGACGTTTTATACCGAAAATATGCCAATTACTGAAAACGGCGATGGGTCATATTTTCCCAAACCCCCTTGCACTTTTTAGAATGTCTCAAATGTCGGAAATTTGACTCCTGAGCGTGATTTTTGAGCCGAATTCTGACTCTCTGCACCTATTTTCAGTTTCAAATTACGACGTTTCATACCGAAAATATGCCAATTACTGAAAACGGCGATGGGTCATATATTGCCCAAACCCCCCTGCAGTTTTCAAAATGTCTGAAATGTCGGAAATTTCACTCATGAGCGTGATTTTTTATCCGAAATCTGACTCTCTGCACCTATTTTCAGTTTCAAATTACGACTTTTTATGCCGAAAATATGCCAATTACTGAAAACAGGGATGTGTCATATTTTGCCCAAACCCCCCTGCAGTTTACAAAAGGTCTGAGATGTCGGATATTTGACTCCTGAGCTTGATTTTTTATCCGAATTCTGACTCTTTGCACCTATTTTCAGTTTCAAATTACGACTTTTTATACCGAAAATATCCCAATTACTGAAAACGGCGATGGGTCATATTTTGCCCAAACCCCCCTGCAGTTTCTAAAATGTCAGAAATGTCGGAAATTTGACTCCTGAGCTTGATTTTTGAGCCGAATTCTGACTCTCTGCACCTATTTTCAGTTTCAAATTACTCCGTTTCATACCGAAAATATGCCAATTACTGTAAACGGCGATAGGTCATATTTTGCCCAAGCCCCCCTGCAGTTTTTGAAATGTCTGAAATGTCGGAAATTTGACTCCTGAGCGTGATTTTTTATCTGAATTCTGACTCTCTGCACCAATTTTCAGTTTCAAATTACGACTTTTTATACCGAAAATATGCCAATTACTGAAAACGGCGATGGGTCATATTTTGACCAAACCCCCCTGCAGTTTTTAGAATGTCTGAAATGTCGGAAATTTGACTCCTGAGCGTGATTTTTGAGCCGAATTCCGACTCTCTGCACCTATTTTCAGTTTCAAATTACGACGTTTCATACCGAAAATATGCCAATTACTGAAAACGGCGATGGGTCATATATTGCCCAAACCCCCCTGCAGTTTTCAAAACGTCTGAAATGTCGGAAATTTCACTCATGAGCGTGATTTTTTATCCGAAATCTGACTCTCTGCACCTATTTTCAGTTTCAAATTACGACTTTTTATACCGAAAATATGCCAATTACTGAAAACAGGGATGTGTCATATTTTGCCCAAACCCCCCAGCAGTTTACAAAAGGTCTGAAATGTCGGAAATTTGACTCCTGAGCGTGATTTTTGAGCCGAATTCTGACTCTCTGCATCTATTTTCAGCTTCAAATTACTACGTTTCATACCGAAAATATGCCAATTACTTTAAACAGCGATGGGTCATATTTTGCCCAAACCCCCCCTGCAGTTTTCAAAATGTCTGAGATGTCGGAAATTTGACTCGTGAGCGTGATTTTTTATCCGAATTCTGACTCTTTGCACCTATTTTCAGTTTCAAATTACGACTTTTTATACCGAAAATATCCCAATTACTAAAAACGGCGATGGGTCATATTTTGCCCAAATCCCCCTGCAGTTTTCAAAATGTCTAAAATGTCGGAAATTTGACTCCTGAGCGTGATTTTTGAGCCGAATTCTGACTCTCTGCACCTATTTTTAGTTTCAAATTACGACTTTTCATACCGAAAATATGCCAATAACTGAAAACGGCGATGGGTCATATTTTGCCCAAACACCCCTGCAGTTTCTAAAATGTCAGAAATGTCGGAAATTTGACTCCTGAGCTTGATTTTTGAGCCGAATTCTGACTCTCTGCACCTATTTTCAGTTTCAAATTACGACGTTTCATACCGAAAATATGCCAATTACTGTAAACGGCGATGGGTCATATTTTGCCCAAACCCCCCTGCAGTTTTTGAAATGTCTGAAATGTCGGAAATTTGACTCCTGAGCGTGATTTTTTATCTGAATCCTGACTCTCTGCACCAATTTTCAGTTTCAAATTACGACTTTTTATACCGAAAATATGCCAATTACTGAAAACGGCGATGGGTCATATTTTGCCCAAACCCCCCCTGCAGTTTTCAAAATGTCGGAAATGTCAGAAATTTGACTCCTGAGCGTCATTTTTGAGCCGAATTCTGACTCTCTGCACCTATTTTCAGTTTCAAATTACGACTTTTTATACCGAAAATATGCCAATTACTAAAAACGGCGATGGGTCATATTTTGCCCAAACCCCCCTGCAGTTTTTAGAATGTCTGAAATGTCGGAAATTTGACTCCTGAGCGTGATTTTTGAGCCGAATTCTGACTCTCTGCACCTATTTTCAGTTTCAAATTACGACGTTTCATACCGAAAATATGCCAATTACTGAAAACAGCGATGTGTCATATTTTGCCCAAACCCCCCTGCAGTTTACAAAATGTCTAAAATGTAGGAAATTTGACTCCTGAGCGTGATTTTTTATCCGAATTCTGACTCTGTGCACCTATTTTCAGTTTCAAATTACGACTTTTCATACCGAAAATATGCCAATTACTGAAAACGGCGATGGGTCATATTTTGCCCAAACCCCCCTGCAGTTTCTAAAATGTAAGAAATGTCGGAAATTTGACTCCTGAGCTTGATTTTTGAGCCGAATTCTGACTCTCTGCACCTATTTTCAGTTTCAAATTACGACGTTTCATACCGAAAATATGCCAATTACTGTAAACGGCGATGGGTCATATTTTGCCAAAACCCCCCTGCAGTTTTTGAAATGTCTGAAATGTCGGAAATTTGACTCTTGAATGTTAGTTTTTTATCCGAATTCTGACTCTCTGCACCTATTTTCAGTTTCACATTACGGCTTTTTATACCGAAAATATGCCAATTACTGAAAACGGCGATGGGTCATATTTTGCCCAAACCCCCCCTGCAGTTTTCAAAATGTCTGAAATGTCGAAAATTTGACTCCTGAGCGTCATTTTTGATCCGAATTCTGACTCTCTGCACCTATTTTCAGTTTCAAATTACGACTTTTTATACCGAAAATATGCCAATTACTGAAAACGGCGATGGGTCATATTTTGGCCAAACCTCACTGCAGTTTTCAAAATGTCTGAAATGTCGGAAATTTGACTCCTGAGCGTGATTTTTGAGCCGAATTCTGACTCTCTGCACTTATTTTCAGTTTCAAATTACGACGTTTTATACCGAAAATATGCCAATTACTGAAAACGGCGATGGGTCATATTTTCCCAAACCCCCTTGCACTTTTTAGAATGTCTCAAATGTCGGAAATTTGACTCCTGAGCGTGATTTTTGAGCCGAATTCTGACTCTCTGCACCTATTTTCAGTTTCAAATTACGACGTTTCATACCGAAAATATGCCAATTACTGAAAACGGCGATGGGTCATATATTGCCCAAACCCCCCTGCAGTTTTCAAAATGTCTGAAATGTCGGAAATTTCACTCATGAGCGTGATTTTTTATCCGAAATCTGACTCTCTGCACCTATTTTCAGTTTCAAATTACGACTTTTTATGCCGAAAATATGCCAATTACTGAAAACAGGGATGTGTCATATTTTGCCCAAACCCCCCTGCAGTTTACAAAAGGTCTGAGATGTCGGATATTTGACTCCTGAGCTTGATTTTTTATCCGAATTCTGACTCTTTGCACCTATTTTCAGTTTCAAATTACGACTTTTTATACCGAAAATATCCCAATTACTGAAAACGGCGATGGGTCATATTTTGCCCAAACCCCCCTGCAGTTTCTAAAATGTCAGAAATGTCGGAAATTTGACTCCTGAGCTTGATTTTTGAGCCGAATTCTGACTCTCTGCACCTATTTTCAGTTTCAAATTACTCCGTTTCATACCGAAAATATGCCAATTACTGTAAACGGCGATAGGTCATATTTTGCCCAAGCCCCCCTGCAGTTTTTGAAATGTCTGAAATGTCGGAAATTTGACTCCTGAGCGTGATTTTTTATCTGAATTCTGACTCTCTGCACCAATTTTCAGTTTCAAATTACGACTTTTTATACCGAAAATATGCCAATTACTGAAAACGGCGATGGGTCATATTTTGACCAAACCCCCCTGCAGTTTTTAGAATGTCTGAAATGTCGGAAATTTGACTCCTGAGCGTGATTTTTGAGCCGAATTCTGACTCTCTGCATCTATTTTCAGCTTCAAATTACTCCGTTTCATACCGAAAATATGGCAATTACTGTAAACTGCGATGGGTCATATTTTGCCCAAACCCCCCCTGCAGTTTTCAAAATGTCTGAGATGTCGGAAATTTGACTCCTGAGCGTGATTTTTTATCCGAATTCTAACTCTTTGCACCTATTTTCAGTTTCAAATTACGACTTTTTATACCGAAAAAATCCCAATTACTGAAAACGGCGATGGGTCATATTTTGCCCAAACCCCCCTGCAGTTTTTGAAATGTCTGAAATGTCGGAAATTAGACTCCTGAGCGTGATTTTTTGAGCCGAATTTTGACTCTCTGCATCTATTTTCAGCTTCAAATTACGACGTTTCATTCCGAAAATATGCCAATTACTGTAAACGGTGATGGGTCATATTTTGCACAAACCCCCCCTGCAGTTTTCAAAATGTCTGAGATGTCAAAAATTTGACTCCTGAGCGTGATTTTTTATCCGAATTCTGACTCTCTGCACCTATTTTCAGTTTAAAATTACGACTTTTTATACCGAAAATATCCCAATTACTGAAAACGGCGATAGGTCATATTTTGGCCAAACCCCCCTGCAGTTTTCAAAATGTCTAAAATGTCGGAAATTTGACTCCTGAGCGTGATTTTTGAGCCGAATTCTGACTCTCTGCACCTATTTTCAGTTTCAAATTACGACGTTTCATACCGAAAATATGCCAATTACTGAAAACGGCGATGGGTCATATTTTGCCCAAACCACCCTGCTGTTTCTAAAATGTCGGAAATTTGACTCCTGAGCTTGATTTTTGAGCCGAATTCTGACTCTCTGCACCTATTTTCAGTTTCAAATTACGACGTTTCATACCGAAAATATGCCAATTACTGTCAACGGCGATGGGTCATATTTTGCCCAAACCCCCCTGCAGTTTTCGAAATGTCTGAAATGTCGGAAATTTGACTCCTGAGCGTGATTTTTTATCTGAATTCTGACTCTCTGCACCTATTTTCAGTTTCAAATTACGAGTTTTTATACTGAAAATATGCCAATTACTGAAAACGGCGATGGGTCATATTTTGCCCAAACCCCACTGCTGTTTTCAAAATGTCTGAAATGTCGAAAATTTGACTCTTGAACGTGATTTTTTTATCCGAATTCTGACTCTCTGCACCTATTTTCAGTTTCAAATTACGGCTTTTTATACCGAAAATATGCCAATTACTGAAAACGGCGATGGGTCATATTTTGCCCAAACCCCCCCTGCAGTTTTCAAAATGTCTGAAATGTCGGAAATTTGACTCCTGAGCGTCATTTTTGATCCGAATTCTGACTCTCTGCACCTATTTTCAGTTTCAAATTACGACTTTTTATACCGAAAATATGCCAATTACTGAAAACGGCGATGGGTCATATTTTGGCCAAACCTCACTGCAGTTTTCAAAATGTCTGAAATGTCGGAAATTTGACTCCTGAGCGTGATTTTTGAGCCGAATTCTGACTCTCTGCACTTATTTTCAGTTTCAAATTACGACGTTTTATACCGAAAATATGCCAATTACTGAAAACGGCGATGGGTCATATTTTCCCAAACCCCCTTGCACTTTTTAGAATGTCTCAAATGTCGGAAATTTGACTCCTGAGCGTGATTTTTGAGCCGAATTCTGACTCTCTGCACCTATTTTCAGTTTCAAATTACGACGTTTCATACCGAAAATATGCCTATTACTGAAAACGGCGATGGGTCATTTATTGCCCAAACCCCCCTGCAGTTTTCAAAATGTCTGAAATGTCGGAAATTTCACTCATGAGCGTGATTTTTTATCCGAAATCTGACTCTCTGCACCTATTTTCAGTTTCAAATTACGACTTTTTATGCCGAAAATATGCCAATTACTGAAAACAGGGATGTGTCATATTTTGCCCAAACCCCCCTGCAGTTTACAAAAGGTCTGAGATGTCGGATATTTGACTCCTGAGCTTGATTTTTTATCCGAATTCTGACTCTTTGCACCTATTTTCAGTTTCAAATTACGACTTTTTATACCAAAAATATCCCAATTACTGAAAACGGCGATGGGTCATATTTTGCCCAAACCCCCCTGCAGTTTCTAAAATGTCAGAAATGTCGGAAATTTGACTCCTGAGCTTGATTTTTGAGCCGAATTCTGACTCTCTGCACCTATTTTCAGTTTCAAATTACTCCGTTTCATACCGAAAATATGCCAATTACTGTAAACGGCGATAGGTCATATTTTGCCCAAACCCCCCTGCAGTTTTTGAAATGTCTGAAATGTCGGAAATTTGACTCCTGAGCGTGATTTTTTATCTGAATTCTGACTCTCTGCACCAATTTTCAGTTTCAAATTACGACTTTTTATACCGAAAATATGCCAATTACTGAAAACGGCGATGGGTCATATTTTGCCCAAACCCCCCCTGCAGTTTCAAAATGTCTGAGATGTCGGAAATTTGACTCCTGAGCGTGATTTTTTATCCGAATTCTAACTCTTTGCACCTATTTTCAGTTTCAAATTACGACTTTTTATACCGAAAAAATCCCAATTACTGAAAACGGCGATGGGTCATATTTTGCCCAAACCCCCCTGCAGTTTTTGAAATGTCTGAAATGTCGGAAATTAGACTCCTGAGCGTGATTTTTTGAGCCGAATTTTGACTCTCTGCATCTATTTTCAGCTTCAAATTACGACGTTTCATACCGAAAATATGCCAATTACTGTAAACGGTGATGGGTCATATTTTGCACAAACCCCCCCTGCAGTTTTCAAAATGTCTGAGATGTCAGAAATTTGACTCCTGAGCGTGATTTTTTATCCGAATTCTGACTCTCTGCACCTATTTTCAGTTTAAAATTACGACTTTTTATACCGAAAATATCCCAATTACTGAAAACGGCGATAGGTCATATTTTGCCCAAACCCCCCTGCAGTTTTCAAAATGTCTAAAATGTCGGAAATTTGACTCCTGAGCGTGATTTTTGAGCCGAATTCTGACTCTCTGCACCTATTTTCAGTTTCAAATTACGACGTTTCATACCGAAAATATGCCAATTACTGAAAACGGCGATGGGTCATATTTTGCCCAAACCACCCTGCTGTTTCTAAAATGTCGGAAATTTGACTCCTGAGCTTGATTTTTGAGCCGAATTCTGACTCTCTGCACCTATTTTCAGTTTCAAATTACGACGTTTCATACCGAAAATATGCCAATTACTGTCAACGGCGATGGGTCATATTTTGCCCAAACCCCCCTGCAGTTTTCGAAATGTCTGAAATGTCGGAAATTTGACTCCTGAGCGTGATTTTTTATCTGAATTCTGACTCTCTGCACCTATTTTCAGTTTCAAATTACGAGTTTTTATACTGAAAATATGCCAATTACTGAAAACGGCGATGGGTCATATTTTGCCCAAACCCCACTGCTGTTTTCAAAATGTCTGAAATGTCGGAAATTTGACTCTTGAACGTGATTTTTTTATCCAAATTCTGACTCTCTGCACCTATTTTCAGTTTCAAATTACGGCTTTTTATACCGAAAATATGCCAATTACTGAAAACGGCGATGGGTCATATTTTGCCCAAACCCCCCCCTGCAGTTTTCAAAATGTCTGAAATGTCGGAAATTTGACTCCTGAGCGTCATTTTTGATCCGAATTCTGACTCTCTGCACCTATTTTCAGTTTCAAATTACGACTTTTTATACCGAAAATATGCCAATTACTGAAAACGGCGATGGGTCATATTTTGGCCAAACCTCACTGCAGTTTTCAAAATGTCTGAAATGTCGGAAATTTGACTCCTGAGCGTGATTTTTGAGCCGAATTCTGACTCTCTGCACTTATTTTCAGTTTCAAATTACGACGTTTTATACCGAAAATATGCCAATTACTGAAAACGGCGATGGGTCATATTTTCCCAAACCCCCTTGCACTTTTTAGAATGTCTCAAATGTCGGAAATTTGACTCCTGAGCGTGATTTTTGAGCCGAATTCTGACTCTCTGCACCTATTTTCAGTTTCAAATTACGACGTTTCATACCGAAAATATGCCTATTACTGAAAACGGCGATGGGTCATTTATTGCCCAAACCCCCCTGCAGTTTTCAAAATGTCTGAAATGTCGGAAATTTCACTCATGAGCGTGATTTTTTATCCGAAATCTGACTCTCTGCACCTATTTTCAGTTTCAAATTACGACTTTTTATGCCGAAAATATGCCAATTACTGAAAACAGGGATGTGTCATATTTTGCCCAAACCCCCCTGCAGTTTACAAAAGGTCTGAGATGTCGGATATTTGACTCCTGAGCTTGATTTTTTATCCGAATTCTGACTCTTTGCACCTATTTTCAGTTTCAAATTACGACTTTTTATACCGAAAATATCCCAATTACTGAAAACGGCGATGGGTCATATTTTGCCCAAACCCCCCTGCAGTTTCTAAAATGTCAGAAATGTCGGAAATTTGACTCCTGAGCTTGATTTTTGAGCCGAATTCTGACTCTCTGCACCTATTTTCAGTTTCAAATTACTCCGTTTCATACCGAAAATATGCCAATTACTGTAAACGGCGATAGGTCATATTTTGCCCAAACCCCCCTGCAGTTTTTGAAATGTCTGAAATGTCGGAAATTTGACTCCTGAGCGTGATTTTTTATCTGAATTCTGACTCTCTGCACCAATTTTCAGTTTCAAATTACGACTTTTTATACCGAAAATATGCCAATTACTGAAAACTGCGATGGGTCATATTTTGCCCAAACCCCCCCTGCAGTTTCAAAATGTCTGAGATGTCGGAAATTTGACTCCTGAGCGTGATTTTTTATCCGAATTCTAACTCTTTGCACCTATTTTCAGTTTCAAATTACGACTTTTTATACCGAAAAAATCCCAATTACTGAAAACGGCGATGGGTCATATTTTGCCCAAACCCCCCTGCAGTTTTTGAAATGTCTGAAATGTCGGAAATTAGACTCCTGAGCGTGATTTTTTGAGCCGAATTTTGACTCTCTGCATCTATTTTCAGCTTCAAATTACGACGTTTCATACCGAAAATATGCCAATTACTGTAAACGGTGATGGGTCATATTTTGCACAAACCCCCCCTGCAGTTTTCAAAATGTCTGAGATGTCAGAAATTTGACTCCTGAGCGTGATTTTTTATCCGAATTCTGACTCTCTGCACCTATTTTCAGTTTAAAATTACGACTTTTTATACCGAAAATATCCCAATTACTGAAAACGGCGATAGGTCATATTTTGCCCAAACCCCCCTGCAGTTTTCAAAATGTCTAAAATGTCGGAAATTTGACTCCTGAGCGTGATTTTTGAGCCGAATTCTGACTCTCTGCACCTATTTTCAGTTTCAAATTACGACGTTTCATACCGAAAATATGCCAATTACTGAAAACGGCGATGGGTCATATTTTGCCCAAACCACCCTGCTGTTTCTAAAATGTCGGAAATTTGACTCCTGAGCTTGATTTTTGAGCCGAATTCTGACTCTCTGCACCTATTTTCAGTTTCAAATTACGACGTTTCATACCGAAAATATGCCAATTACTGTCAACGGCGATGGGTCATATTTTGCCCAAACCCCCCTGCAGTTTTCGAAATGTCTGAAATGTCGGAAATTTGACTCCTGAGCGTGATTTTTTATCTGAATTCTGACTCTCTGCACCTATTTTCAGTTTCAAATTACGAGTTTTTATACTGAAAATATGCCAATTACTGAAAACGGCGATGGGTCATATTTTGCCCAAACCCCACTGCTGTTTTCAAAATGTCTGAAATGTCGGAAATTTGACTCTTGAACGTGATTTTTTTATCCAAATTCTGACTCTCTGCACCTATTTTCAGTTTCAAATTACGGCTTTTTATACCGAAAATATGCCAATTACTGAAAACGGCGATGGGTCATATTTTGCCCAAACCCCCCCCTGCAGTTTTCAAAATGTCTGAAATGTCGGAAATTTGACTCCTGAGCGTCATTTTTGATCCGAATTCTGACTCTCTGCACCTATTTTCAGTTTCAAATTACGACTTTTTATACCGAAAATATGCCAATTACTGAAAACGGCGATGGGTCATATTTTGGCCAAACCTCACTGCAGTTTTCAAAATGTCTGAAATGTCGGAAATTTGACTCCTGAGCGTGATTTTTGAGCCGAATTCTGACTCTCTGCACTTATTTTCAGTTTCAAATTACGACGTTTTATACCGAAAATATGCCAATTACTGAAAACGGCGATGGGTCATATTTTCCCAAACCCCCTTGCACTTTTTAGAATGTCTCAAATGTCGGAAATTTGACTCCTGAGCGTGATTTTTGAGCCGAATTCTGACTCTCTGCACCTATTTTCAGTTTCAAATTACGACGTTTCATACCGAAAATATGCCAATTACTGAAAACGGCGATGGGTCATATATTGCCCAAACCACCCTGCAGTTTTCAAAATGTCTGAAATGTCGGAAATTTCACTCATGAGCGTGATTTTTTATCCGAAATCTGACTCTCTGCACCTATTTTCAGTTTCAAATTACGACTTTTTATGCCGAAAATATGCCAATTACTGAAAACAGGGATGTGTCATATTTTGCCCAAACCCCCCTGCAGTTTACAAAAGGTCTGAGATGTCGGATATTTGACTCCTGAGCTTGATTTTTTATCCGAATTCTGACTCTTTGCACCTATTTTCAGTTTCAAATTACGACTTTTTATACCGAAAATATCCCAATTACTGAAAACGGCGATGGGTCATATTTTGCCCAAACCCCCCTGCAGTTTCTAAAATGTCAGAAATGTCGGAAATTTGACTCCTGAGCTTGATTTTTGAGCCGAATTCTGACTCTCTGCACCTATTTTCAGTTTCAAATTACTCCGTTTCATACCGAAAATATGCCAATTACTGTAAACGGCGATAGGTCATATTTTGCCCAAACCCCCCTGCAGTTTTTGAAATGTCTGAAATGTCGGAAATTTGACTCCTGAGCGTGATTTTTTATCTGAATTCTGACTCTCTGCACCAATTTTCAGTTTCAAATTACGACTTTTTATACCGAAAATATGCCAATTACTGAAAACGGCGATGGGTCATATTTTGACCAAACCCCCCTGCAGTTTTTAGAATGTCTGAAATGTCGGAAATTTGACTCCTGAGCGTGATTTTTGAGCCGAATTCTGACTCTCTGCATCTATTTTCAGCTTCAAATTACTCCGTTTCATACCGAAAATATGGCAATTACTGTAAACTGCGATGGGTCATATTTTGCCCAAACCCCCCCTGCAGTTTTCAAAATGTCTGAGATGTCGGAAATTTGACTCCTGAGCGTGATTTTTTATCCGAATTCTAACTCTTTGCACCTATTTTCAGTTTCAAATTACGACTTTTTATACCGAAAAAATCCCAATTACTGAAAACGGCGATGGGTCATATTTTGCCCAAACCCCCCTGCAGTTTTTGAAATGTCTGAAATGTCGGAAATTAGACTCCTGAGCGTGATTTTTTGAGCCGAATTTTGACTCTCTGCATCTATTTTCAGCTTCAAATTACGACGTTTCATACCGAAAATATGCCAATTACTGTAAACGGTGATGGGTCATATTTTGCACAAACCCCCCCTGCAGTTTTCAAAATGTCTGAGATGTCAGAAATTTGACTCCTGAGCGTGATTTTTTATCCGAATTCTGACTCTCTGCACCTATTTTCAGTTTAAAATTACGACTTTTTATACCGAAAATATCCCAATTACTGAAAACGGCGATAGGTCATATTTTGCCCAAACCCCCCTGCAGTTTTCAAAATGTCTAAAATGTCGGAAATTTGACTCCTGAGCGTGATTTTTGAGCCGAATTCTGACTCTCTGCACCTATTTTCAGTTTCAAATTACGACGTTTCATACCGAAAATATGCCAATTACTGAAAACGGCGATGGGTCATATTTTGCCCAAACCACCCTGCTGTTTCTAAAATGTCGGAAATTTGACTCCTGAGCTTGATTTTTGAGCCGAATTCTGACTCTCTGCACCTATTTTCAGTTTCAAATTACGACGTTTCATACCGAAAATATGCCAATTACTGTCAACGGCGATGGGTCATATTTTGCCCAAACCCCCCTGCAGTTTTCGAAATGTCTGAAATGTCGGAAATTTGACTCCTGAGCGTGATTTTTTATCTGAATTCTGACTCTCTGCACCTATTTTCAGTTTCAAATTACGAGTTTTTATAATGAAAATATGCCAATTACTGAAAACGGCGATGGGTCATATTTTGCCCAAACCCCACTGCTGTTTTCAAAATGTCTGAAATGTCGGAAATTTGACTCTTGAACGTGATTTTTTTATCCGAATTCTGACTCTCTGCACCTATTTTCAGTTTCAAATTACGGCTTTTTATACCGAAAATATGCCAATTACTGAAAACGGCGATGGGTCATATTTTGCCCAAACCCCCCCCTGCAGTTTTCAAAATGTCTGAAATGTCGGAAATTTGACTCCTAAGTGTCATTTTTGATCCGAATTCTGACTCTCTGCACCTATTTTCAGTTTCAAATTACGACTTTTTATACCGAAAATATGCCAATTACTGAAAACAACGATGGGTCATATTTTGGCCAAACCTCCCTGCAGTTTTCAAAATGTCTGAAATGTCGGAAATTTGACTCCTGAGCGTGATTTTTGAGCCGAATTCTGACTCTCTGTACTTATTTTCAGTTTCAAATTACGACGTTTTATACCGAAAATATGCCAATTACTGAAAACAGCGATGGGTCTTATTTTGCCCAAACCCCCCTGCAGTTTTTAGAATGTCTGAAATGTCGGAAATTTGACCCCTGAACGTGATTTTTGACCCAAATTCTGACTCTCTGCACCTATTTTCAGTTTCAAATTACGACGTTTCATACCGAAAATATGCCAATTACTGAAAACGGCGAAGGGTCATATATTGCCCAAACCCCCCTGCAGTTTTCAAAATGTCTGAAATGTCGGAAATTTCACTCATGAGCGTGATTTTTTATCCGAAATCTGACTCTTTGCACCTATTTTCAGTTTCAAATTACGACTTTTTATACCGAAAATATCCCAATTACTGAAAACGGCGATGGGTCATATTTTGCCCAAACCCCCCTGCAGTTTCTAAAATGTCAGAAATGTCGGAAATTTGACTCCTGAGCTTGATTTTTGAGCCGAATTCTGACTCTCTGCACCTATTTTCAGTTTCAAATTACTCCGTTTCATACCGAAAATATGGCAATTACTGTAAACTGCGATGGGTCATATTTTGCCCAAACCCCCCCTGCAGTTTTCAAAATGTCTGAGATGTCGGAAATTTGACTCCTGAGCGTGATTTTTTATCCGAATTCTAACTCTTTGCACCTATTTTCAGTTTCAAATTACGACTTTTTATACCGAAAAAATCCCAATTACTGAAAACGGCGATGGGTCATATTTTGCCCAAACCCCCCTGCAGTTTTTGAAATGTCTGAAATGTCGGAAATTAGACTCCTGAGCGTGATTTTTTGAGCCGAATTTTGACTCTCTGCATCTATTTTCAGCTTCAAATTACGACGTTTCATACCGAAAATATGCCAATTACTGTAAACGGTGATGGGTCATATTTTGCACAAACCCCCCCTGCAGTTTTCAAAATGTCTGAGATGTCAGAAATTTGACTCCTGAGCGTGATTTTTTATCCGAATTCTGACTCTCTGCACCTATTTTCAGTTTAAAATTACGACTTTTTATACCGAAAATATCCCAATTACTGAAAACGGCGATAGGTCATATTTTGCCCAAACCCCCCTGCAGTTTTCAAAATGTCTAAAATGTCGGAAATTTGACTCCTGAGCGTGATTTTTGAGCCGAATTCTGACTCTCTGCACCTATTTTCAGTTTCAAATTACGACGTTTCATACCGAAAATATGCCAATTACTGAAAACGGCGATGGGTCATATTTTGCCCAAACCACCCTGCTGTTTCTAAAATGTCGGAAATTTGACTCCTGAGCTTGATTTTTGAGCCGAATTCTGACTCTCTGCACCTATTTTCAGTTTCAAATTACGACGTTTCATACCGAAAATATGCCAATTACTGTCAACGGCGATGGGTCATATTTTGCCCAAACCCCCCTGCAGTTTTCGAAATGTCTGAAATGTCGGAAATTTGACTCCTGAGCGTGATTTTTTATCTAAATTCTGACTCTCTGCACCTATTTTCAGTTTCAAATTACGAGTTTTTATAATGAAAATATGCCAATTACTGAAAACGGCGATGGGTCATATTTTGCCCAAACCCCACTGCTGTTTTCAAAATGTCTGAAATGTCGGAAATTTGACTCTTGAACGTGATTTTTTTATCCGAATTCTGACTCTCTGCACCTATTTTCAGTTTCAAATTACGGCTTTTTATACCGAAAATATGCCAATTACTGAAAACGGCGATGGGTCATATTTTGCCCAAACCCCCCCCTGCAGTTTTCAAAATGTCTGAAATGTCGGAAATTTGACTCCTAAGTGTCATTTTTGATCCGAATTCTGACTCTCTGCACCTATTTTCAGTTTCAAATTACGACTTTTTATACCGAAAATATGCCAATTACTGAAAACAACGATGGGTCATATTTTGGCCAAACCTCCCTGCAGTTTTCAAAATGTCTGAAATGTCGGAAATTTGACTCCTGAGCGTGATTTTTGAGCCGAATTCTGACTCTCTGTACTTATTTTCAGTTTCAAATTACGACGTTTTATACCGAAAATATGCCAATTACTGAAAACGGCGATGGGTCTTATTTTGCCCAAACCCCCCTGCAGTTTTTAGAATGTCTGAAATGTCGGAAATTTGACCCCTGAACGTGATTTTTGACCCAAATTCTGACTCTCTGCACCTATTTTCAGTTTCAAATTACGACGTTTCATACCGAAAATATGCCAATTACTGAAAACGGCGAAGGGTCATATATTGCCCAAACCCCCCTGCAGTTTTCAAAATGTCTGAAATGTCGGAAATTTCACTCATGAGCGTGATTTTTTATCCGAAATCTGACTCTCTGCACCTATTTTCAGTTTCAAATTACGAATTTTTATACCGAAAATATCCCAATTACTGAAAACGGCGATGGGTCATATTTTGCCCAAATCCCCCTACAGTTTCTAATATGTCAGAAATGTCGGAAATATGACTCCTGAGCTTGATTTTTGAGCCGAATTCTGACTCTCTGCACCTATTTTCAGTTTCAAATTACGAGGTTTCATACCGAAAATATGCCAATTACTGTAAACGGCGAAGGATCATATTTTGCCCAAACCCCCCTGCAGTTTTTGAAATGTCTGAAATGTCGGAAATTTGACTCCTGAGCGTGATTTTTTATCTGAATTCTGACTCTCTGCACCAATTTTCAGTTTCAAATTACGACTTTTTATACCGAAAATATGCCAATTACTGAAAACGGCGATCGGTCATATTTTGCCCAAATCCCCCTGCAGTTTTCAAAATGTCTAAAATGTCGGAAATTTGACTCCGGAGCGTGATTTTTGAGCCGAATTCTGACTCTCTGCACCTATTTTCAGTTTCAAATTACGACTTTTCATACCGAAAATATGCCAATTACTGAAAACGGCGATGGGTCATATTTTGCCCAAACCCCCCCTGCAGTTTTTAAAATGTCTGAAATGTCGGAAATTTGACTCCTGAGCGTGATATTTGAGCCAAATTCTGACTCTCTGCATCTATTTTCAGTTTCAAATTACTACGTTTCATACCGAAAATATGCCAATTACTGTAAACGGCGATGGGTCATATTTTGCCCAAACCCCCCCTGCAGTTTCAAAATGTCTGAGATGTCGGAAATTTGACTCCTGAGCGTGATTTTTTATCCGAATTCTGACTCTCTGCACCTTTTTTCAGTTTCAAATTACGACTTTTTATACCGAAAATATCCAAATTACTGAAAACGGCGATGGGTCATATTTTGCCCAAACCCCCCTGCAGTTTTCAAAATGTCTAAAATGTCGGAAATTTGACTCCTGAGCGTGATTTTTGAGCCGAATTCTGACTCTCTGCACCTTTTTCAGTTTCAAATTACGACGTTTCATACCGAAAATATGCCAATTACTGAAAACGGCGATGGGTCATATTTTGCCCAAACCCCCCTGCAGTTTTTAGAATGTCTGAAAAGTCGGAAATTTGACTCCTGAGCGTGATTTTTGAGCCGAATTCTGACTCTCTGCACCTGTTTTCAGTTTCAAATTACGACGTTTCATACCAAAAATATGCCAATTACTGAAAACGGCGATGGGTCATATTTTGACCAAACCCCCCTGCAGTTTTCAAAATGTCTGAGATGTCGGAAATTTGACTCCTGAGCGTGATTTTTTATCCGAATTCTGACTCTTTGCACCTATTTTCAATTTCAAATTACGAATTTTTATACCGAAAATATCCCAATTACTGAAAACGGCGATGGGTCATATTTTGCCCAAATCCCCCTGCAGTTTTCAAAATGTCTAAAATGTCGGAAATTTGACTACTGAGCGTGATTTTTGAGCCGAATTCTGACTCTCTGCACCTATTTTCAGTTTCAAATTACGACTTTTCATACCGAAAATATGCCAATTCCTGAAAACGGCGATGGGTCATATTTTGCCCAAATCCCCCTGCAGTTTTTAAAATGTCTGAAATGTCGGAAATTTGACTCCTGAGCGTGATTTTTGAGCCGAATTCTTACTCTCTGCATCTATTTTCAGCTTCAAATTACTACGTTTCATACCGAAAATATGCCAATTACTGTAAACGGCGATGGGTCATATTTTGCCCAAACCCCTCCTGCAGTTTCAATATGTCTGAGATGTCGGAAATTTGACTCCTGAGCGTGATTTTTTATCCAAATTCTGACACTCTGCACCTATTTTCAGTTTCAAATTACGACTTTTTATACCGAAAATATCCAAATTACTGAAAACGGCGATGGGTCATATTTTGCCCAAACCCCCCTACAGTTTCTAAAATGTCAGAAATATGACTCCTGAGCTTGATTTTTGAGCCGAATTCTGACTCTCTGCACCTATTTTCAGTTTCAAATTACGAGGTTTCATACCGAAAATATGCCAATTACTGTAAACGGCGAAGGGTCATATTTTGCCCAAACCCCCCTGCAGTTTTTGAAATGTCTGAAATGTCGGAAATTTGACTCCTGAGCGTGATTTTTTATCTGAATTCTGACTCTCTGCACCAATTTTCAGTTTCAAATTACGACTTTTTATACCGAAAATATGCCAATTACTGAAAACGGCGATGGGTCATATTTTGCCCAAATCCCCCTGCAGTTTTCAAAATGTCTAAAATGTCGGAAATTTGACTCCGGAGCGTGATTTTTGAGCCGAATTCTGACTCTCTGCACCTATTTTCAGTTTCAAATTACGACTTTTCATACCGAAAATATGCCAATTACTGAAAACGGCGATGGGTCATATTTTGCCCAAACCCCCCCTGCAGTTTTTAAAATGTCTGAAATGTCGGAAATTTGACTCCTGAGCGTGATATTTGAGCCAAATTCTGACTCTCTGCATCTATTTTCAGTTTCAAATTACTACGTTTCATACCGAAAATATGCCAATTACTGTAAACGGCGATGGGTCATATTTTGCCCAAACCCCCCCTGCAGTTTCAAAATGTCTGAGATGTCGGAAATTTGACTCCTGAGCGTGATTTTTTATCCGAATTCTGACTCTCTGCACCTTTTTTCAGTTTCAAATTACGACTTTTTATACAGAAAATATCCAAATTACTGAAAACGGCGATGGGTCATATTTTGCCCAAACCCCCCTGCAGTTTTCAAAATGTCTAAAATGTCGGAAATTTGACTCCTGAGCGTGATTTTTGAGCCGAATTCTGACTCTCTGCACCTTTTTCAGTTTCAAATTACGACGTTTCATACCGAAAATATGCCAATTACTGAAAACGGCGATGGGTCATATTTTGCCCAAACCCCCCTGCAGTTTTTAGAATGTCTGAAAAGTCGGAAATTTGACTCCTGAGCGTGATTTTTGAGCCGAATTCTAACTCTCTGCACCTGTTTTCAGTTTCAAATTACGACGTTTCATACCAAAAATATGCCAATTACTGAAAACGGCGATGGGTCATATTTTGACCAAACCCCCCTGCAGTTTTCAAAATGTCTGAGATGTCGGAAATTTGAATCCTGAGCGTGATTTTTCATCCGAATTCTGACTCCTTGCACCTATTTTCAATTTCAAATTACGAATTTTTATACCGAAAATATCCCAATTACTGAAAACGGCGATGGGTCATATTTTGCCCAAATCCCCCTGCAGTTTTCAAAATGTCTAAAATGTCGGAAATTTGACTACTGAGCGTGATTTTTGAGCCGAATTCTGACTCTCTGCACCTATTTTCAGTTTCAAATTACGACTTTTCATACCGAAAATATGCCAATTCCTGAAAACGGCGATGGGTCATATTTTGCCCAAATCCCCCTGCAGTTTTTAAAATGTCTGAAATGTCGGAAATTTGACTCCTGAGCGTGATTTTTGAGCCGAATTATGACTCTCTGCATCTATTTTCAGCTTCAAATTACTACGTTTCATACCGAAAATATGCCAATTACTGTAAACGGCGATGGGTCATATTTTGCCCAATCCCCTCCTGCAGTTTCAATATGTCTGAGATGTCGGAAATTTGACTCCTGAGCGTGATTTTTTATCCAAATTCTGACACTCTGCACCTATTTTCAGTTTCAAATTACGACTTTTTATACCGAAAATATCCAAATTACTGAAAACGGCAATGGGTCATATTTTGCCCAAACCCCCCTGCAGTTTTCAAAATGTCTGAAATGTCGGAAATTTGACTCCTGAGCGTGATTTTTGAGCCGAATTCTGACTCTCTGCACCTTTTTTCAGTTTCAAATTACGACGTTTCATACCGAAAATATGCCAATTACTGAAAACGGCAATGGGTCATATTTTGCCCAAACCCTCCTGCAGTTTCTAAAATGTCAGAAATGTCGGAAATTTGACTCCTGAGATTGATTTTTGAGCCGAATTCTGACCCTCTGCACCTATTTTCAGTTTCAAATTACGACGTTTCATACCGAAAATAGGCCAATTACTGTAAACGGCGATGGGTCATATTTTGTCCAAGCCCCCCTGCAGTTTTCGAAATGTCTGAAATGTCGGAAATTTGACTCCTGAGCGTGATTTTTTATCTGAATTCTGACTCTCTGCACCAATTTTCAGTTTCAAATTACGACTTTTTATACCGAAAATATGCCAATTACTGAAAACGGCGATGGGTCATATTTTGCCCAAACCCCACTGCAGTTTACAAAATGTCTGAAATGTCGGAAATATGACTCCTGAACGTGATTTTTTATCCGAATTCTGACTCTCTGCACCTATTTTCAGTTTCAAATTACGACTTTTTATACACAAAAATATGCCAATTACTGAAAACGGCGATGGGTCATATTTTGCCCAAACCCCCTGCAGTTTTCAAAATGTCTGAAATGTCGGAAATTTGACTCCTGAGCGTCATTTTTAAGCCGAATTCTGACTCTCTGCACCTATCTTCAGTTTCAAATGACGAATTTTTATACCGAAAATTTGCCAATTACTGAAAACGGCGATGGGGTCATATTTTGGCCAAACACCCCTGCAGTTTTCAAAATGTCTGAAATGTCGGAAATTTGACTCCTGAGCGTGATTTTTTAGCCTAATTCTGACTCTCTGCACTTATTTTCAGTTTCAAATTACGACGTTTTATACCGAAAATATGCCAATTACTGAAAACAGCGATGGGTCATATTTTTCCCAAACCCCACTGCAGTTTTTAAAATGTCTGAAATGTCGAAAATTTGACTATTGAGCGTAATTTTTGATCCGAATTCTGACTCTCTGCACCAATTTTCAGTTTTAAATTACGACTTTTCATACCGAAAATATGCCAATTACTGAAAACGGCGATGGGTCATATTTTGCCCAAATCCCCTGCAGTTTTTAAAATGTCTGAAATTTCGGAATTTTGACTCCTGTGCGTGATTTTTGCGCCGAATTCTGACTCTCTGCACCTATTTTCAGTTTAAAATTACGACGTTTCATACCGAAAATATGCCAATTACTGTAAACACCGATGGGTCATATTTTGCCCAAACCCCCTTGCAGTTTTCGAAATGTCTGAAGTGTCGGATATTTGACTCCTGAGCGTGATTTTTTATCTGAATGCCGACTCTCTGCACCTATTTTCAGTTTCAAATTACGACTTTTTATACCGAAAATATGCCAATTACTGAAAACGGCGATGGGTCATATTTTGCCCAAACCCCTCAGCAGTTTTCAAAATGTCTGAAATGTCGGAAATTTGACTCCTGAGCGTGATTTTTGAGCCGAATTCTGACTCTCTGCACCTATTTTCAGTTTCAAATTACGACGTTTCATACCGAAAATATGCCAATTACTGAAAACAGCGATGGGTCATATTTTGCCCAAACCCCCCTCCAGTTTTCAAAATGTCTGAAATGTCGGAAATTTGACTCCTGAGCGTGATTTTTTACCCGAATTCTGACTCTCTGCACCTATTTTCAGTTTCAAATTACGTTTTTTCATACCGAAAATATGCCAATTACTGTAAACGGCGATGGGTCATATTTTGCCCAAACCCCCCTGCAGTTTTCAAAATGTCTGAAATGTCGGAAATTTGAATCCTGAGCGTGAATTTTTATCCGAATTCTGACTCTCTGCACCTATTTTTAGTTTCATATTACGACTTTTTATACCGAAAATATGCCAATTACTGAAAACGGCGATGGGTCATATTTTGCCCAAACGCCCCTGCAGTTTTCAAAATGTCTGAAATGTCGGAAATTTGACTCCTGAGCGTGATTTTTGAGCCGAATTCTGACTCTCTGGACCTATTTTCAGTTTCAAATTACGACTTTTCATACCGAAAATATGCCAATTACTGAAAACGGCGATGGGTCATATTTTGCCCAAACCCCTCTGCAGTTTTTAAAATGTCTGAAATGTCGGAAATTTGACTCCTGTGCGTGATTTTCGAGCCCAATTCTGACTCTCTGCACCTATTTTCAGTTTAAAATTACGACGTTTCATACCGAAAATATGCCAATTACTGTAAACAGCGATTGGTCATATTTTGCCCAAACCCCCCCTGCAGTTTTCGAAATGTCTGAAGTGTCGGATATTTGACTCCTGAGCCTGATTTTTTATCTGCATGCCGACTCTCTGCACCTTTTTTCAGTTTCAAATTACGACTTTTTATACCGAAAATATGCCAATTACTGAAAACGGCGATGGGTCATATTTTGCCCAAACCCCTCAGCAGTTTTCAAAATGTCTGAAATGTTGGAAGTTTGACTCCTGAGCGTGATTTTTTATCCGAATTCTGACCCTCTGCACCTATTTTCAGTTTCAAATTACGACGTTTCATACCGAAAATATGCCAATTACTGTAAGCGGCGATGGGTCATATTTTGCCCAAACCCCCCTGCAGTTTTCAAAATGTCTGAAATGTCGGAAATTTGACTCCTGAGCGTGATTTTTGAGCCGAATTCTGACTCTCTGCACCCTTTTTTCAGTTTCAAATTACGAATTTTCATACCGAAAATATGCCAATTACTGAAAACAGCGATGGGTCATATTTTGCCCAAACCCCCCTGCAGTTTTCAAAATGTCTGAAATGTCAGAAATTTGACTCCTGAGCGTGATTTTTTATCCGAATTCTGACTCTCTGCAACGATTTTCAGTTTCAAATTACGACTTTTTATACCGAAAATTTGCCAATTACTGAAAACGGCGATGGGTTATATTTTGCCCAAAACCCCTTGCAGTTTTCAAAATATCTGAAATGTCGGAAATTTGACTCCTGAGCGTGATTTTTTATCCGAATTCTGACTCTCTGCACCTATTTTTAGTTAAAAATTACGACTTTTTATACCGAAAATATGCCAATTACTGAAAACGGCGATGGGTCATATTTTGCCTAAACCCCCCTGCAGTTTTCAAAATATCTGAAATGTCGGAAATTTGACTCCTGAGCATGATTTTTGAGCCGAATTCTTACTCTCTGGACCTATTTTCAGTTTCAAATTACGACTTTTCATACCGAAAAAATGCCAATTACTGAAAACGGCGATGGGTCATATTTTGCCCAAACCCCCCTGCAGTTTTTAAAATGTCTGAAATGTCGGAAATTTGACTCCTGTGCGTGAATTTCGAGCCGAGTTCTGACTCTCTGCACCTATTCTCAGTTTAAAATTACGACGTTTCATACTGAAAATATGCCAATTACTGAAAACGGCGATGGGTCATATTTTGCCCAAACCCCTCAGCAGTTTTCAAAATGTCTGAAATGTCGGAAATTTGACTCCTGAGCGTGATTTTTTATCCGAATTCTGACTCTCTGCACCTATTTTCAGTTTCAAATTACGACTTTTCATACCGGAAATATGCCAATTACTGAAAACGGCGATGGGTCATATTTTGCCCAAACCCCCCTGCAGTTTTCAAAATATCTGAAATGTCGGAAATTTGACTCCTGAGCATGATTTTTGAGCCGAATTCTGACTCTCTGGACCTATTTTCAGTTTCAAATTACGAATTTTCATACCGAAAATATGCCAATTACTGAAAACGGCGATGGGTCATATTTTGCCCAAACCCCCCTGCAGTTTTTAAAATGTCTGAAATGTCGGAAATTTGACTCCTGAGCGTGATTTTTGAGCCGAATTCTGACTCTCTGCACCTATTTTCAGTTTCAAATTACGACGTTTCATACCGAAAATATGCCAATTACTGAAAACAGCGATGGGTCATATTTTGCCCAAACCCCCCTGCAGTTTTCAAAATGTCTGAAATGTCGGAAATTTGACTCCTGAGCGTGATTTTTTACCCGAATTCTGACTCTGTGCACCTATTTTCAGTTTCAAATTACGACTTGTTATACCGAAAATATGTCAATTACTGAAAACAGAGATGTGTCATATTTTGCCCAAACCCCCCTGCAGTTTTCAAAATGTCTGAAATGTCGGAAATTTGACTCCTGAGCGTGATTTTTGAGCCGAATTCTGACTCTCTGCACCTATTTTCAGTTTCAAATTACGTTTTTTCATACCGAAAATATGCCAATTACTGTAAACGGCGATGGGTCATATTTTGCCCAAACCCCCCTGCAGTTTTCAAAATGTCTGAAATGTCGGAAATTTGAATCCTGAGCGTGATTTTTTATCCGAATTCTGACTCTCTGCACCTATTTTTAGTTTCATATTACGACTTTTTATACCGAAAATATGCCAATTACTGAAAACGGCGATGGGTCATATTTTGCCCAAACGCCCCTGCAGTTTTCAAAATGTCTGAAATGTCGGAAATTTGACTCCTGAGCGTGATTTTTGAGCCGAATTCTGACTCTCTGGACCTATTTTCAGTTTCAAATTACGACTTTTCATACCGAAAATATGCCAATTACTGAAAACGGCGATGGGTCATATTTTGCCCAAACCCCTCTGCAGTTTTTAAAATGTCTGAAATGTCGGAAATTTGACTCCTGTGCGTGATTTTCGAGCCCAATTCTGACTCTCTGCACCTATTTTCAGTTTAAAATTACGACGTTTCATACCGAAAATATGCCAATTACTGTAAACAGCGATTGGTCATATTTTGCCCAAACCCCCCCTGCAGTTTTCGAAATGTCTGAAGTGTCGGATATTTGACTCCTGAGCCTGATTTTTTATCTGCATGCCGACTCTCTGCACCTTTTTTCAGTTTCAAATTACGACTTTTTATACCGAAAATATGCCAATTACTGAAAACGGCGATGGGTCATATTTTGCCCAAACCCCTCAGCAGTTTTCAAAATATCTGAAATGTCGGAAGTTTGACTCCTGAGCGTGATTTTTTATCCGAATTCTGACTCTCTGCACCTATTTTCAGTTTCAAATTACGACTTTTCATACTGGAAATATGCCAATTACTGAAAACGGCGATGGGTCATATTTTGCCCAAACCCCCCTGCAGTTTTCAAAATGTCTGAAATGTCGGAAATTTGACTCCTGAGCGTGATTTTTGAGCCGAATTCTGACTCTCTGCACCTATTTTCAGTTTAAAATTACGACGTTTCATACCGAAAATATGGCAATTACTGTAAACAGCGATGGGTCATATTTTGCCCAAACCCCCCTGCAGTTTTCGAAATGTCTGAAGTGTCGGATATTTGACTCCTGAGCGTGATTTTTTATCTGCATGCCGACTCTCTGCACCTTTTTTCAGTTTCAAATTACGACTTTTTATACCGAAAATATGCCAATTACTGAAAACGGCGATGGGTCATATTTTGCCCAAACCCCTCAGCAGTTTTCAAAATATCTGAAATGTCAGAAATTTGACTCCTGAGCGTGATTTTTTATCCGAATTCTGACTCTCTGCACCGATTTTCAGTTTCAAATTACGACTTTTTATACCGAAAATATGCCAATTACTGAAAACGGCGATGGGTTATATTTTGCCCAAACCCCCTTGCAGTTTTCAAAATATCTGAAATGTCGGAAATTTGACTCCTGAGCGTGATTTTTTATCCGAATTCTGACTCTCTGCACCTATTTTCAGTTTCAAATTACGACTTTTTTACCGAAAATATGCCATTTACTGAAAACGGCGATGGGTCATATTTTGCCCAAACCCCTCAGCAGTTTTCAAAATGTCTGAAATGTCGGAAATTTGACTCCTGAGCGTGATTTTTGAGCCGAATTCTGACTCTCTGCACCTATTCTCAGTTTAAAATTACGACGTTTCATACCGAAAATATGCCAATTACTGAAAAAGGCGATGGGTCATATTTTGCCCAAACCCCTCAGCAGTTTTCAAAATGTCTGAAATGTCGGAAATTTGACTCCTGAGCGTGATTTTTTATCCGAATTCTGACTCTCTGCACCTATTTTTAGTTTCAAATTACGACTTTTCATACCGGAAATATGCCAATTACTGAAAACGGCGATGGGTCATATTTTGCGCAAACCCCTCTGCAGTTTTCAAAATGTCTGAAATGTCGGAAATTTGACTCCTGAGCGTGATTTTTTATCCGAATTCTGACTCTGTGCACCTATTATCAGTTTCAAATTACGACTTGTTATACCGAAAATATGCCAATTACTGAAAACAGAGATGTGTCATATTTTGCCCAAACCCCCCCTGCAGTTTTCAAAATGTCTGAAATGTCGGAAATTTGACTCCTGAGCGTGATTTTTGAGCCGAATTCTGACTCTCTGCACCTTTTTTCAGTTTCAAATTACGAATTTTCATACCGAAAATATGCCAATTACTGAAAACGGCGATGGGTCATATTTTGCCCAAACCCCCCTGCAGTTTTTAAAATGTCTGAAATGTCGGAAATTTGACTCTTGAGCGTGATTTTTGGGCCGAATTCTGACTCTGCACCAATTTTCAGTTTCAAATTACGACGTTTCATACCGAAAATATGCCAATTACTGTAAACAGCAATGGGTCATATTTTGACCAAACCCCCCTGCAGTTTTCAAAATGTCTGAAATGTTGGAAATTTGACTCCTGAGCGTGATTTTTTATCCGAATTCTGACTCTGTGCACCTATTTTCAGTTTCAAACTACGACTTGTTATACCGAAAATATGCCAATTACTGAAAACGGCGATGGGTCATATTTTGCCCAAACCCCCTTGCAGTTTTCAAAATATCTGAAATGTCGGAAATTTGACTCCTGAGCGTGATTTTTTATCCGAATTCTGACTCTCTGCACCTATTTTTAGTTAAAAATTACGACTTTTTATACCGAAAATATGCCAATTACTGAAAACGGCGATGGGTCATATTTTGCCCAAACCCCCCTGCAGTTTTTTGAATGTCTGAAATGTCGGAAATTTGACTCCTGTGCGTGATTTTTGAGCCGAATTCTAACTCTCTGCACCTATTTTCAGTTTAAAATTACGACGTTTCATACCGAAAATATGCCAATTACTGTAAACAGCGATGGGTCATATTTTGCCCAAACCCCCCTGCAGTTTTCGAAATGTCTGAAGTGTCGGAAATTTGACTCCAGAGCGTGATTTTTTATCTGAATGCTGACTCTCTGCACCTATTTTCAGTTTCAAATTACGACTTTTTTACCGAAAATATGCCAATTACTGAAAACGGCGATGGGTCATATTTTGCCCAAACCCCTCAGCAGTTTTCAAAATGTCTGAAATGTCGGAAATTTGACTCCTGAGCGTGATTTTTTATCCGAATTCTGACTCTCTGCACCTATTTTCAGTTTCAAATTACGACTTTTCATACCGGAAATATGCCAATTACTGAAAACGGCGATGGGTCATATTTTGCCCAAACCCCCCTGCAGTTTTCAAAATATCTGAAATGTCGGAAATTTGAATCCTGAGCATGATTTTTGAGCCGAATTCAGACTCTCTGGACCTATTTTCAGTTTCAAATTACGACTTTTCATACCGAAAATATGCCAATTACTGAAAACGGCGATGGGTCATATTTTGCCCAAACCCCCCTGCAGTTTTTAAAATGTCTGAAATGTCGGAAATTTGACTCCTGTGCGTGATTTTCGAACCGAGTTCTGACTCTCTGCACCTATTCTCAGTTTAAAATTACGACGTTTCATACCGAAAATATGCCAATTACTGAAAACGGCGATGGGTCATATTTTGCCCAAACCCCTTTAGCAGTTTTCAAAATGTCTGAAATGTCGGAAATTTGACTCCTGAGCGTGATTTTTTATCCGAATTCTGACTCTCTGCACCTATTTTTAGTTTCAAATTACGACTTTTCATACCGGAAATATGCCAATTACTGAAAACGGCGATGGGTCATATTTTGCCCAAACCCCTCTGCAGTTTTCAAAATGTCTGAAATGTCGGAAATTTGACTCCTGAGCGTGATTTTTTATCCGAATTCTGACTCTGTGCACCTATTTTCAGTTTCAAATTACGACTTGTTATACCGAAAATATGCCAATTACTGAAAACAGAGATGTGTCATATTTTGCCCAAACCCCCCTGCAGTTTTCAAAATGTCTGAAATGTCTGAAATTTGACTCCTGAGCGTGATTTTTGAGCCGAATTCTGACTCTCTGCACCTTTTTTCAGTTTCAAATTACGAATTTTCATACCGAAAATATGCCAATTACTGAAAACGGCGATGGGTCATATTTTGCCCAAACCCCCCTGCAGTTTTTATAATGTCTGAAATGTCGGAAATTTGACTCTTGAGCGTGATTTTTGGGCCGAATTCTGACTCTGCACCAATTTTCAGTTTCAAATTACGACGTTTCATACCAAAAATATGCCAATTACTGTAAACAGCAATGGGTCATATTTTGACCAAACCCCCCTGCAGTTTTCAAAATGTCTGAAATGTTGGAAATTTGACTCCTGAGCGTGATTTTTTATCCGAATTCTGACTCTGTGCACCTATTTTCAGTTTCAAACTACGACTTGTTATACCGAAAATATGCCAATTACTGAAAACGGCGATGGGTCATATTTTGCCCAAACCCCCCTGCAGTTTTCAAAATGTCTGAAGTGTCGGATATTTGACTCCTGAGCGTGATTTTTTATCTGAATGCCGACTCTCTGCACCTATTTTTAGTTTCAAATTACGACTTTTTATACCGAAAATATGCCAATTACTGAAAACGGCGATGGGTCATATTTTGCCCAAACGCCCCTGCAGTTTTCAAAATGTCTGAAATGTCGGAAATTTGACTCCTGAGCGTGATTTTTGAGCCGAATTCTGACTCTCTGGACCTATTTTCAGTTTCAAATTACGACTTTTCATACCGAAAATATGCCAATTACTGAAAACGGCGATGGGTCATATTTTGCCCAAACCCCCCTGCAGTTTTTAAAATGTCTGAAATGTCGGAATTTTGACTCCTGAGCGTGATTTTTTATCCGAATTCTGACTCTGTGCACCTATTTTCAGTTTCAAACTACGACTTGTTATACCGAAAATATGCCAATTACTGAAAACGGCGATGGGTCATATTTTGCCCAAACCCCCCTGCAGTTTTCAAAATGTCTGAAGTGTCGGATATTTGACTCCTGAGCGTGATTTTTTATCTGAATGCCGACTCTCTGCACCTATTTTCAGTTTCAAATTACGACTTTTTATACCGAAAATATGCCAATTACTGAAAACGGCGATGGGTCATATTTTGCCCAAACCCCTCAGCAGTTTTCAAAATGTCTGAAATGTCGGAAATTTGACTCCTAAGCGTGATTTTTTATCCGAATTCTGACTCTCTGCACCTATTTTCAGTTTCAAATTACGACTTTTCATACCGGAAATATGCCAATTACTGAAAACGGCGATGGGTCATATTTTGCCCAAACCCCCCTGAAGTTTTTAAAATGTCTGAAATGTCGGAAATTTGACTCCTGAGCGTGATTTTTGAGCCGAATTCTGACTCTCTGCATCTATTTTCAGTTTCAAATTACGACGTTTCATACCTAAAATATGCCAATTACTGTAAACGGCGATGGGTCATATTTTGCCCAAACCCCCCCTGCAGTTTTCAAAGTGTCTGAGATGTCGGAAATTTGACTCCTGAGCGTGATTTTTTATTCGAATTCTGACTCTCTGCACCTATTTTCAGTTTCAAATTACGAATTTTTATACCGAAAATATGCCAATTACTGAAAACGGCGATGGGTCATATTTTGCCCAAACCCCCCTGCAGTTTTCGAAATGTCTGAAATGTCGGAAATTTGACTCCTGAGCGTGATTTTTGAGCCGAATTCTGACTCTCTGCACCTATTTTCAGTTTCAAATTACGACGTTTCATACCGAAAATATGCCAATTACTGAAAACAGCGATGGGTCATATTTTGCCCAAACCCCCCTGCAGTTTTCAAAATGTCTGAAATGTCGGAAATTTGACTCCTGAGCGTGATTTTTGAGCCGAATTCTGACTCTGTGCACCTATTTTCAGTTTCAAATTACGACTTGTTATACCGAAAATATGCCAATTACTGAAAACAGAGATGTGTCATATTTTGCCCAAACCCCCCTGCAGTTTTCAAAATGTCTGAAATGTCGGAAATTTGACTCCTGAGCGTGATTTTTGAGCCGAATTCTGACTCTCTGCACCTATTTTCAGTTTCAAATTACGTTTTTTTCATACCGAAAATATGCCAATTACTGTAAACGGCGATGGGTCATATTTTGCCCAAACCCCCCTGCAGTTTTCAAAATGTCTGAAATGTCGGAAATTTGAATCCTGAGCGTGATTTTTTATCCGAAATCTGACTCTCTGCACCTATTTTTAGTTTCAAATTACGACTTTTTATACCGAAAATATGCCAATTACTGAAAACGGCGATGGGTCATATTTTGCCCAAACGCCCCTGCAGTTTTCAAAATGTCTGAAATGTCGGAAATTTGACTCCTGGGCGTGATTTTTGAGCCGAATTCTGACTCTCTGGACCTATTTTCAGTTTCAAATTACGACTTTTCATACCGAAAATATGCCAATTACTGAAAACGGCGATGGGTCATATTTTGCCCAAACCCCTCTGCAGTTTTTAAAATGTCTGAAATGTCGGAAATTTGACTCCTGTGCGTGATTTTCGAGCCGAATTCTGACTCTCTGCACCTATTTTCAGTTTAAAATTACGACGTTTCATACCGAAAATATGCCAATTACTGTAAACAGCGATGGGTCATATTTTGCCCAAACCCCTCAGCAGTTTTCAAAATGTCTGAAGTGTCGGATATTTGACTCCTGAGCTTGATTTTTTATCTGCATGCCGACTCTCTGCACCTTTTTTCAGTTTCAAATTACGACTTTTTATACCGAAAATATGCCAATTACTGAAAACAGCGATGGGTCATATTTTGCCCAAACCCCTCAGCAGTTTTCAAAATGTCTGAAATGTCGGAAGTTTGACTCCTGAGCGTGATTTTTTATCCGAATTCTGACTCTCTGCACCTATTTTCAGTTTCAAATTGCGACTTTTCATACCGGAAATATGCCAATTACTAAAAACGGCGATGGGTCATATTTTGCCCAAACCCCCCTGCAGTTTTCAAAATGTCTGAAATGTCGGAAATTTGACTCCTGAGCGTGATTTTTGAGCCGAATTCTGACTCTCTGCACCTTTTTTCAGTGTCAAATTACGAATTTTCATACCTAAAATATTCCAATTACTGAAAACAGCGATGGGTCATATTTTGCCCAAACCCCCCTGCAGTTTTCAAAAAGTCTGAAATGTCAGAAATTTGACTCCTGAGCGTGATTTTTTATCCGAATTCTGACTCTCTGCACCGATTTTCAGTTTCAAATTACAACTTTTTATACCGAAAATATGCCAATTACTGAAAACGGCGATGGGTTATATTTTGCCCAAACCCCCTTGCAGTTTTCAAAATATCTGAAATATCGGAAATTTGACTCCTGAGCGTGATTTTTTATCCGAATTCTGACTCTCTGCACCTATTTTTAGTTAAAAATTACGACTTTTTATACCGAAAATATGCCAATTACTGAAAACGGCGATGGGTCATATTTTGCCCAAACCCCCCTGCAGTTTTCAAAATGTCTGAAATGTCGGATATTTGACTCCTGAACGTGATTTTTTATCCGAATGCTGACTCTCTGCACCTACTTTCAGTTTCAAATTACGACTTTTTATACCGAAAATATGCCAATTACTGAAAACGGCGATGGGTCATATTTTGCCCAAACCCCCCTGCAGTTTTCAAAATATCTGAAATGTCGGAAATTTGACTCCTGAACGTGATTTTTTATCCGCATTCTGACTCTTTGCACCAATTTTCAGTTTCATATTACGACTTTTTATACCGAAAATATGCCAATTACTGAAAACGGCGATGGGTCATATTTTGCCCAAACCCCTCAGCAATTTTCAAAATGTCTGAAATGTCGGAAGTTTGACTCCTGAGCGTGATTTTTTATCCGAATTCTGACTCTGTGCACCTATTTTCAGTTTCAAATTACAACTTGTTATACCGAAAATATGCCAATTACTGAAAACAGAGATGTGTCATAGTTTACCCAAACCCCCCTGCAGTTTTCAAAATGTCTGAAATGTCGGAAATTTGACTCCTGAGCGTGATTTTTGAGCCGAATTCTGACTCTCTGCCCCTTTTTTCAGTTTCAAATTACGAATTTTTATACCGAAAATAAGCCAATTACTGAAAACAGCGATGGGTCATATTTTGCCCAAACCCCCCTGCAGTTTTCAAAATGTCTGAAATGTCAGAAATTTGACTCCTGAGCGTGATTTTTTATGCGAATTCTGACTCTCTGCACCGATTTTCAGTTTCAAATTACGACTTTTTATACCGAAAATATGCCAATTTCTGAAAACGGCGATGGGTTATATTTTGCCCAAACCCCCTTGCAGTTTTCAAAATATCTGAAATGTCGGAAATTTGACTCCTGAGCGTGATTTTTTATCCGAATTCTGACTCTCTGCACCTATTTTTAGTTAAAAATTACGACTTTTTATACCGAAAATATGCCAATTACTGAAAACGGCGATGGGTCATATTTTGCCCAAACGCCCCTGGAGTTTTCAAAATGTCTGAAATGTCGGAAATTTGACTCCTGAGCGTGATTTATGAGCCGAATTCTGACTCTCTGGACCTATTTTCAGTTTCCAATTACGACTTTTCATACCGAAAATATGCCAATTACTGAAAACAGCGATGGGTTATATTTTGCCCAAAGCCCCCTGCAGTTTTTAAAATGTCTAAAATGTCGGAAATTTGACTCCTGTGCGTGATTTTTGAGCCGAATTCTGACTCTCTGCACCTATTTTCAGTTTAAAATTACGACGTTTCATACCGAAAATATGCCAATTACTGTAAACAGCGATGGGTCATATTTTGCCCAAACCCCCCTGCAGTTTTCGAAATGTCTGAAGTGTCGGAAATTTGACTCCTGAGCGTGATTTTTTATATGAATGCTGACTCTCTGCACCTTTTTTCAGTTTCAAATTACGACTTTTTATACCGAAAATATGCCAATTACTGAAAACGACGATGGGTCATATTTTGCCCAAACCCCCCTGCAGTTTTCAAAATATCTGAAATGTCGGAAATTTGACTCCTGAACGTGATTTTTTATCCGCATTCTGACTCTCTGCACCTATTTTCAGTTTCATATTACGACTTTTTATACCGAAAATATGCCAATTACTGAAAACGGCGATGGGTCATATTTTGCCAAAACCCCCCCTGCAGTTTTCAAAATGTCTGAAATGTCGGATATTTGACTCCTGAACGTGATTTTTTATCCGAATGCTGACTCTCTGCACCTATTTTCAGTTTCAAATTACGACTTTTTATACCGAAAATATGCCAATTACTGAAAACGGCGATGGGTCATATTTTGCCCAAACCCCCCTGCAGTTTTCAAAATATCTGAAATGTCGGAAATTTGACTCCTGAACGTGATTTTTTATCCGCATTCTGACTCTTTGCACCAATTTTCAGTTTCATATTACGACTTTTTATACCGAAAATATGCCAATTACTGAAAACGGCGATGGGTCATATTTTGCCCAAACCCCTCAGCAGTTTTCAAAATGTCTGAAATGTCGGAAGTTTGACTCCTGAGCGTGATTTTTTATCCGAATTCTGACTCTGTGCACCTATTTTCAGTTTCAAATTACAACTTGTTATACCGAAAATATGCCAATTACTGAAAACAGCGATGGGTCATATTTTGCCCAAACCCCCCTGCAGTTTTCAAAATGTCTGAAATGTCAGAAATTTGACTCCTGAGCGTGATTTTTTATGCGAATTCTGACTCTCTGCACCGATTTTCAGTTTCAAATTACGACTTTTTATACCGAAAATATGCCAATTACTGAAAACGGCGATGGGTTATATTTTGCCCAAACCCCCTTGCAGTTTTCAAAATATCTGAAATGTTGGAAATTTGACTCCTGAGCGTGATTTTTTATCCGAATTCTGACTCTCTGCACCTATTTTTAGTTAAAAATTACGACTTTTTATACCGAAAATATGCCAATTACTGAAAACGGCAATGGGTCATATTTTGCCCAAACGCCCCTGGAGTTTTCAAAATGTCTGAAATGTCGGAAATTTGACTCCTGAGCGTGATTTATGAGCCGAATTCTGACTCTCTGGACCTATTTTCAGTTTCAAATTACGACTTTTCATACCGAAAATATGCCAATTACTGAAAACGGCGATGGGTTATATTTTGCCCAAACCCCCCTGCAGTTTTTAAAATGTCTGAAATGTCGGAAATTTGACTCCTGTGCGTGATTTTTGAGCCGAATTCTGACTCTCTGCACCTATTTTCAGTTTAAAATTACGACGTTTCATACCGAAAATATGCCAATTACTGAAAACAGCGATGGGTCATATTTTGCCCAAACCCCCCTGCAGTTTTCGAAATGTCTGAAGTGTCGGAAATTTGACTCCTGAGCGTGATTTTTTATATGAATGCTGACTCTCTGCACCTATTTTCAGTTTTAAATTACGACTTTTTATACCGAAAATATGCCAATTACTGAAAACGGCGATGGGTCATATTTTGCCCAAACCCCTCAGCAGTTTTCAAAATGTCTGAAATGTCGGAAATTTGACTCCTGAGCGTGATTTTTTATCCGAATTCTGACTCTCTGCACCTATTTTCAGTTTCAAATTACGACTTTTTATACCGAAAATATGCCAATTACTGAAAACGGCGATGGGTCATATTTTGCCCAAACCCCCCTGCAGTTTTCAAAATATCTGAAATGTCGGAAATTTGACTCCTGAGCGTGATTTTTTATCCGCAATCTGACTCTCTGCACCTATTTTCAGTTTCATATTACGACTTTTTATACCGAAAATATGCCAATTACTGAAAACGGCGATGGGTCATATTTTGCCAAAACCCCCCCTGCAGTTTTCAAAATGTCTGAAATGTCGGAAATTTGACTACTGAGCGTGATTTTTGAGCCGAATTCTTACTCTCTGCACCTATTTTCAGTTTCAAATTACGACTTTTTATACCGAAAATATGCCAATTACTGAAAACGGCGATGGGTCATATTTTGCCCAAACCCCCTTCAGTTTTTAAAATGTCTGAAATGTCGGAAATTTGACTCTTGAGCGTGATTTTTGGGCCGAATTCTGACTCTCTGCACCAATTTTTAGTTTCAAATTACGACGTTTCATACCGAAAATATGCCAATTACTGTAAGCAGCAATGGGTCATATTTTGCCCAAACCCCCCTGCAGTTTTCAAAATGTCTGAAATGTCGGAAATTTGACTCCTGAGCGTGATTTTTTATCCGAATTCTGACTCTGTGCACCTATTTTCAGTTTCAAATTACGACTTGTTATAACGAAAATATGCCAATTACTGAAAACGGCGATGGGTCATATTTAGCCCAAACCCCCCTGCAGTTTTCAAAATGTCTGAAGTGTCGGATATTTGAGTCCTGAGCGTGATTTTTTATCTGAATGCCAACTCTCTGCACCTATTTTTAGTTTCAAATTACGACTTTTTATACCGAAAATATGCCAATTACTGAAAACGGCGATGGGTCATATTTTGCCCAAACGCCCCTGCAGTTTTCAAAATGTCTGAAATGTCGGAAATTTGACTCCTGAGCGTGATTTTTGAGCCGAATTCTGACTCTCTGGACCTATTTTCAGTTTCAAATTACGAATTTTCATACCGAAAATATGCCAATTACTGAAAACGGCGATGGGTCATATTTTGCCCAAACCCCCCTGCAGTTTTTAAAATGTCTGAAATGTCGGAAATTTGACACCTGTGCGTGATTTTTGAGCCGAATTCTGACTCTCTGCACCTATTTTCACTTTAAAATTACGACGTTTCATACCGAAAATATGCCAATTACTGTAAACAGCGATGGGTCATATTTTGCCCAAACCCCCCTGCAGTTTTCGAAATGTCTGAAGTGTCGGAAATTTGACTCCTGAGCGTGATTTTTTATATGAATGCTGACTCTCTGCACCTATTTTCAGTTTCAAATTACGACTTTTTATACCGAAAATATGCCAATTACTGAAAACGGCGATGGGTCATATTTTGCCCAAACCCCCCTGCAGTTTTCAAAATATCTGAAATGTCGGAAATTTGACTCATGAACGTGATTTTTTATCCGCATTCTGACTCTCTGCACCTATTTTCAGTTTCATATTACGACTTTTTATACCGAAAATATGCCAATTACTGAAAAGGGCGATGGGTCATATTTTGCCCAAACCCCCCCTGCAGTTTTCAAAATGTCTGAAATGTCGGAAATTTGACTACTGAGCGTGATTTTTGAGCCGAATTCTTACTCTCTGCACCTATTTTCAGTTTCAAATTATGACTTTTTATACCGAAAATATGCCAATTACTGAAAACGGCGATGGGTCATATTTTGGCCAAACCCCCCTGCAGTTTTCAAAATGTCTGAAATGTCGGAAATTTGACTCCTGAGCGTGATTTTTGAGCCGAATTCTGACTCTCTGCACTTATTTTCAGTTTCAAATTACGACGTTTTATACCGAAAATATGCCAATTACTGAAAACGGCGATGGGTCATATTTTGCCCAAACCCCCCTGCAGTTTTTAAAATGTCTGAAATGTCAGAAATTTGACTCTTGAGCGTGATTTTTGGGCCGAATTCTGACTCTCTGCACCAATTTTTCGTTTCAAATTACGACGTTTCATACCGAAAATATGCCAATTACTGTAAACAGCAATGGGTCATATTTTGCCCAAACCCCCCTGCAGTTTTCAAAATGTCTGAAATGTCGGAAATTTGACTCCTGAGCGTGATTTTTTATCCGAATTCTGACTCTGTGCACCTATTTTCAGTTTCAAATTACGATTTGTTATACCGAAAATATGCCAATTACTGAAAACGGCGATGGGTCATATTTTGCCCAAACCCCCCTGCAGTTTTCAAAATGTCTGAAGTGTCGGATATTTGAGTCCTGAGCGTGATTTTTTATCTGAATGCCGACTCTCTGCACCTATTTTTAGTTTCAAATTACGACTTTTTATACCGAAAATATGCCAATTACTGAAAACGGCGATGGGTCATATTTTGCCCAAACGCCCCTGCAGTTTTCAAAATGTCTGAAATGTCGGAAATTTGACTCCTGAGCGTGATGTTTGAGCCGAATTCTGACTTTCTAAACCTATTTTCAGTTTCAAATTACGAATTTTCATACCGAAAATATGCCAATTACTGAAAACGGCGATGGGTCATATTTTGCCCAAACCCCCCTGCAGTTTTTAAAATGTCTGAAATGTCGAAAATTTGACACCTGTGCGTGATTTTTGAGCCGAATTCTAACTCTCTGCACCTATTTTCACTTTAAAATTACGACGTTTCATACCGAAAATATGCCAATTACTGTAAACAGCGATGGGTCATATTTTGCCCAAACCCCCCTGCAGTTTTCGAAATGTCTGAAGTGTCGGAAATTTGACTCCTGAGCGTGATTTTTTATATGAATGCTGACTCTCTGCACCTATTTTCAGTTTCAAATTACGACTTTTTATACCGAAAATATGCCAATTACTGAAAACGGCGATGGGTCATATTTTGCCCAAACCCCCCTGCAGTTTTCAAAATATCTGAAATGTCGGAAATTTGACTCCTGAACGTGATTTTTTATCCGCATTCTGACTCTCTGCACCTATTTTCAGTTTCATATTACGACTTTTTATACCGAAAATATGCCAATTACTGAAAACGGCGATGGGTCATATTTTGCCCAAACCCCCCCTGCAGTTTTCAAAATGTCTGAAATGTCGGAAATTTGACTACTGAGCGTGATTTTTGAGCCGAATTCTTACTCTCTGCACCTATTTTCAGTTTCAAATTACGACTTTTTATACCGAAAATATGCCAATTACTGAAAACGGCGATGGGTCATATTTTGGCCAAACCCCCCTGCAGTTTTCAAAATGTCTGAAATGTCGGAAATTTGACTCCTGAGCGTGATTTTTGAGCCGAATTCTGACTCTCTGCACTTATTTTCAGTTTCAAATTACGACGTTTTATACCGAAAATATGCCAATTACTGAAAACGGCGATGGGTCATATTTTGCCCAAACCCCCCTGCAGTTTTTAAAATGTCTGAAATGTCAGAAATTTGACTCTTGAGCGTGATTTTTGGGCCGAATTCTGACTCTCTGCACCAATTTTTCGTTTCAAATTACGACGTTTCATACCGAAAATATGCCAATTACTGTAAACAGCAATGGGTCATATTTTGCCCAAACCCCCCTGCAGTTTTCAAAATGTCTGAAATGTCGGAAATTTGACTCCTGAGCGTGATTTTTTATCCGAATTCTGACTCTGTGCACCTATTTTCAGTTTCAAATTACGATTTGTTATACCGAAAATATGCCAATTACTGAAAACGGCGATGGGTCATATTTTGCCCAAACCCCCCTGCAGTTTTCAAAATGTCTGAAATGTCGGAAATTTGACTCCTGAGCGTGATTTTTTATCCGAATTCTGACTCTGTGCACCTATTTTCAGTTTCAAATTACGATTTGTTATACCGAAAATATGCCAATTACTGAAAACGGCGATGGGTCATATTTTGCCCAAACCCCCCTGCAGTTTTCAAAATGTCTGAAGTGTCGGATATTTGAGTCCTGAGCGTGATTTTTTATCTGAATGCCGACTCTCTGCACCTATTTTTAGTTTCAAATTACGACTTTTTATACCGAAAATATGCCAATTACTGAAAACGGCGATGGGTCATATTTTGCCGATACCCCCATGCAGTTTTCAAAATGTCTGAAATGTCGATAATTTGACTCCTGAGCATGATTTTTTATCCGAATGCTGACTCTCTGCACCTATTTTCAGTTTCAAATTACGAATTTTCATACCGAAAATATGCCAATTACTGAAAACGGCGATGGGTCATATTTTGCCCAAACCCCCCTGCAGTTTTTAAAATGTCTGAAATGTCGGAAATTTGACACCTGTGCGTGATTTTTGAGCCGAATTCTAACTCTCTGCACCTATTTTCACTTTAAAATTACGACGTTTCATACCGAAAATATGCCAATTACTGTAAACAGCGATGGGTCATATTTTGCCCAAACCCCCTTGCAGTTTTCGAAATGTCTGAAGTGTCGGATATTTGACTCCTGAGCGTGATTTTTTATCTGAATGCCGACTCTCTGCACCTATTTTCAGTTTCAAATTACGACTTTTTATACCGAAAAAATGCAAATTACTGTAAACAGCGATGGGTCGTATTTTGCCGATACCCCCATGCAGTTTTCAAAATGTCTGAAATGTCGATAATTTGACTCCTGAGCGTGATTTTTTATCCGAATGCTGACTCTCTGCACCTAATTTCAGTTTCAAATTACGACTTTTTATACAGAAAATATGCCAATTACTGAAAACGGCGATGGGTCATATTTTGCCCAAACCCCCCTGCAGTTTTTGAAATGTCTGATATGCCGAAAATTTGACTCCTGAGCGTGATTTTTGAGCTGAATTCTGACTCTCTGCACCAATTTTCAGTTTCAAATTACGACGTTTCATACCGAAAATATGCCAATTACGGTAAACGGCGATGGGTCATATTTTGCCCAATCCCCCCTGCAGTTTTCAAAATCTCTGAAATGTCGGAAATTTGACTCTCGAGCGTGATTTTTTATCCGAATTCTGACTCTCTGCACCTATTTTCAGTTTCAATTTACGACTTTTTATACCGAAAATATGCCAATTACTGAAAACAGCGATGGGTCATATTTTGCCCAAACCCCCCTGCAGTTTTCAAAATGTCTGAAATGTCGGAAATTTGACTCCTGAGCGTGATTTTTGAGCCGAATTCTGACTCTCTGCACCTATTTTCAGTTTCAAATTACGACGTTTCATACAGAAAATATGCCAATTACTGTAAACGGCGAAGGGTCATATTTTGCCCAAACCCCCCTGCATTTTTCGAAATGTCTGAAATGTCAGAAATTTGACTCCTGAGCGTGATTTTTTATCTGAATTCTGACTCTCTGCACCTATTTTCAGTTTCAAATTACGACTTTTTATACCGAAAATATGCCAATTACTGAAAACGGCGATGGGTCATATTTTGCCCAAACCCCCCTGCAGTTTTCAAAATGTCTGAAATGTCGGTAATTTGACTCCTGAGCGTGATTTTTTATCCGAATTCTGAATCTCTGCACCTATTTTCAGTTTCAAATTACGACTTTTTATACCGAAAATATGCCAATTACTGAAAACGGCGATGGGTCATATTTTGCCCAAACCCCTCCTGCAGTTTTCAAAATGTCTGAAATGTCGGAAATTTGACTCCTGAGCGTGATTTTTGAGCCGAATTCTGACTCTCTGCACCTATTTTCAGTTTCAAATTACGACGTTTGGAACCGAAAATATGCCAATTATTGTAAACGGCGATGGGTCATATTTTGCCCAAACCCCCCTGCAGTTTTTAAAATGTCTGAAATGTCGAAAATTTGACTCCTGAGCGTGATTTTTGAGCTGAATTCTGACTCTCTGGACCTATTTTCAGTTTCAAATTTCGACGTTTCATACAGAAAATATGCCAATTACTGTAAACAACGATGGGTCATATTTTGCCCAAACCCCCCTGCAGTTTTCAAAATGTCTGAAATGTCGGAAATTTGACTCCTGAACGTGATTTGTTATCCAAATTTTGACTCTCTGCACCTATTTTCAGTTTCAAATTACGACTTTTTATACCGAAAATATGCCAATTACTGAAAACAGCGATGGGTCATATTTTGCCCAAACCCCCTTGCAGTTTTCAAAATGTCTGAAATGTCGGAAATTTGACTCCTGAGCATGATTTTTGAGCCGAATTCTGACTCTCTGCACCTATTTTCAGTTTCAAATTACGACTTTTCATACCAAAAATATGCCAATTACTGAAAACAGCGATGGGTCATATTTTGCCCAAACCCCCCTGCAGTTTTAAAAATGTCTGAAATGTCGGAAATTTGACTCCTGAGCGTGATTTTTGAGCCGAATTTTGACTCTCTGCACCTATTTTCAGTTTCAAATTACGACGTTTCATACAGAAAATATGCCAATTTCTGTAAACGGCGATGGGTCATATTTTGACCAAACCCCCCTGCAGTTTTCGAAATGTCTGAAATGTCAGAAATTTGACTCCTGAGCGTGATTTTTTATCTGAATTCTGACTCTCTGCACCTATTTTCAGTTTCAAATTACGACTTTTTATACCGAAAATATGCCAATTACTGAAAACGGCGATGGGTCATATTTTGCCCAAACCCCCCCTGCAGTTTTCAAAATGACTAAAATGTCGGAAATTTGACTCCTGAGCGTGATTTTTGAGCCGAATTCTGACTCTCTGCACCTATTTTCTGTTTCAAATTACGACGTTTCATACAGAAAATATGCCAATTACTGTAAACGGCGATGGGTCATATTTTGTCCAAATCCCCCTGCAGTTTTCGAAATGTCTGAAATGTCAGAAATTTGACTCCTGAGCGTGATTTTTTATCTGAATTCTGACTCTCTGCACCTAATTTCAGTTTCAAATTACGATTTTTTATACCGAAAATATGCCAATTACTGAAAACGGCGATGGGTCATATTTTGCCCAAACCCCCCTGCTGTTTTCAAAATGTCGGAAATGTCGGAAATTTGACTACTGAGCGTGATTTTTTATCCGAATTCTGACTCTCTGCACCTATTATCAGTTTCAAATTACGACGTTTCATACCGAAAATATGCCAATTACTGAAAACGGCGATGGGTCATATTTTGTCCAAACCCACCTGCAGTTTTCGAAATGTCTGAAATGTCAGAAATTTGACTCCTGAGCGTGATTTTTTATCTGAATTCTGACTCTCTGCACCTATTTTCAGTTTCAAATTACGACTTTTTATACCGAAATTATGCCAATTACTGAAAACGGCGATGGGTCATATTTTGCCCAAACCCCCCTGCAGTTTTCAAAATGTCTGAAATGTCGGAAATTTGACTACTGAGCGTGATTTTTGAGCCGAATTCTGACTCTCTGCACCTATTTTCAGTTTCAAATTACGACGTTTCATACAGAAAATATGCCAATTACTGTAAACGGCGAGGGTCATATTTTGTCCAAACCCCCCTGCAGTTTTCGAAATGTCTGAAATGTCAGAAATTTGACTCCTGAGCGTGATTTTTTATCTGAATTCTGACTCTCTGCACCTATTTTCAGTTTCAAATTACGACTTTTTATACCGAAAATATGCCAATTACTGAAAACGGTGATGGGTCATATTTTGCCCAAACCCCCCTGCAGTTTTCAAAATGTCTGAAATGTAGGAAATTTGACTCTTGAACGTGATTTTTTATCCGAATTCTGACTCTCTGCACCTATTTTCAGTTTCAAATTACGACTTTTTATACCGAAAATATGCCAATTACTGAAAACAGCGATGGGTCATATTTTGACCCAAACCCCCCCTGCAGTTTTCAAAATGTCTGAAATGTCGGAAATTTGACCCCTGAGCGTGATTTTTGAGCCGAATTCTGACTCTCTGCACCAATTTTCAGTTTCAAATTACGACGTTTTATACCGAAAATATGCCAATTACTGTAAACGGCGATGGGTCATATTTTGCCCAAACCCTCCTGCAGTTTTCAAAATGTCTGAAATGTCGGAAATTTGACTTCTGAACGTGATTTTTTATCTGAATTCGGACTCTCTTCACTTATTTTTAGTTTCAAATTACGACTTTTTATACCGAAAATATGCCAATTACTGAAAACGGCGATGGGTCATATTTAGCCGAAACCCCCCCTGCAGTTTTTAAAATGTCTGAAATGTCGAAAATTTGACTCCTGAGCGTGATTTTTGAGCCGAATTCAGACTCTCTGCACCTATTTTCCGTTTCAAATTACGACTTTTTATTCCGAAAATATGCCAATTACTGAAAACGGCGATGGGTCATATTTTGCCGAAACCCCCCTGCAGTTTTCAAAATGTCAGAAATGTCGGAAATTTGACTCCTGAGCGTGATTTTTGAGCCGAATTCTGACTCTCTGCATCTATTTTCAGTTTCAAATTACGACGTTTCATACCGAAAATATGCCAATTGCTGAAAACGGCGATGGGTCATATTTTGCCCAAACCCTCCTGCAGTTTTTAAAATGTCTAAAATGTCGGAAACTTGACTCGTGAGCGTAAATTTTTGAGCCGAATTCTGACTCTCTGCACCAATTTTCAGTTTCAAATTACGACGTTTCATACCGACAAAATGCATATTACTGTAAACAACGATGGGTCATATTTTGCCCAAACCCCCCCTGCAGTTTTCAAAATGTCTGAAATGTCGGAAATTTGACTCCTGAACGTGATTTGTTATCCGAATTCTGAGTCTCTGCACCTAATTTCAGTTTCAAATTACGACTTTTTTTACCGAAAATATGCCAATTACTGAAAACAACGATGGGTCATATTTTCGCCAAACACCCCAGCAGTTTTCAAAATGTCTGAAATGTCGGAAATTTGACTAATAAACGTGATTTTTTATCCGAATTCTGACTCTGCACCTAATTTCAGTTTCAAATTACGACTTTTTATACCGAAAATATGCCAATTACTGAAAACGGCGATGGATCATATTTTGCCCAAACCCCCCTGCAGTTTTTGAAATGTCTGATATGTCGAAAATATGACTCCTGAGCGTGATTTTTGAGCCTAATTCTGACTCTCTGCACCAGTTTTCAGTTTCAAATTACGACGTTTCATACAGAAAATATGCCAATTACGGTAAACGGCGATGGGTCATATTTTGCCCAATCCCCCCTGCAGTTTTTAAAATGTCTGAAATGTCGGAAATTTGACTCCTGAGCGTGATTTTTGAGCCGAATTCTGACTCTCTGCACCTATTTTCAGTTTCAAATTACGACTTTTTATACCGAAAATATGCCAATTACTGAAAACGGCGATGGGTCATATTTTGCCCAAACCCCCCTACAGTTTTCAAAATGTCAGAAATGTCGGAAATTTGACTCCTGAGCGTGACTTTTGAGCCGAATTCTGACTCTCTGCATCTATTTTCAGTTTCAAATTACGACGTTTCATACCGAAAATATGCCAATTACTGAAAACGGCGATGGGTCATATTTTGCCCAAACCCTCCTGCAGTTTTTAAAATGTCTGAAATGTCGGAAATTTGACTCCTGAGCATGATATTTGAGCCGAATTCTGACTCTCTGCACCAATTTTCAGTTTCAAATTACGACGTTTCATACCGAAAAAATGCAAATTACTGTAAACAACGATGGGTCGTATTTTGCCGAAACCCCCATGCAGTTTTCAAAATGTCTGAAATGTCGATAATTTGACTCCTGAGCGTGATTTTTTATCCGAATTCTGACTCTCTGCACCTAATTTCAGTTTCAAATTACGACTTTTTATACAGAAAATATGCCAATTACTGAAAACGGCGATGGGTCATATTTTGCCCAAACCCCCCTGCATTTTTCGAAATGTCTGAAATGTCTGAAATTTGACTCCTGAGCGTGATTTTTTATCTGAATTCTGACTCTCTGCACCTATTTTCAGTTTCAAATTACGACTTTTTATACCGAAAATATGCCAATTACTGAAAACGGCGATGGGTCATATTTTGCCCAAACCCCTCCTGCAGTTTTCAAAATGTCTGAAATGTCGGAAATTTGACTCCTGAGCGTGATTTTTGAGCCGAATTCTGACTCTCTGCACCTATTTTCAGTTTCAAATTACGACGTTTCGAACCGAAAATATGCCAATTATTGTAAACGGCGATGGGTCATATTTTGCCCAAACCCCCCTGCAGTTTTTAAAATGTCTGAAATGTCGAAAATTTGACTCCTGAACGTGATTTGTTATCCGAATTTTGACTCTCTGCACCTATTTTCAGTTTCAAATTACGACTTTTTATACCGAAAATATGCCAATTACTGAAAACAGCGATGGGTCATATTTTGCCCAAACCCCCTTGCAGTTTTCAAAATGTCTGAAATGTCGGAAATTTGACTCCTGAGCATGATTTTTGAGCCGAATTCTGACTCTCTGCACCTATTTTCAGTTTCAAATTACGACGTTTCATACCAAAAATATGCCAATTACTGAAAACAGCGATGGGTCATATTTTGCCCAAACCCCCCTGCAGTTTTAAAAATGTCTGAAATGTCGGAAATTTGACTCCTGAGCGTGATTTTTGAGCCGAATTTTGACTCTCTGCACCTGTTTTCAGTTTCAAATTACGACGTTTCATACAGAAAATATGCCAATTACTGTAAACGGCGATGGGTCATATTTTGTCCAAACCCCCCTGCAGTTTTCGAAATGTCTGAAATGTCAGAAATTTGACTCCTGAGCGTGATTTTTTATCTGAATTCTGACTCTCTGCACCTATTTTCAGTTTCAAATTACGACTTTTTATACCGAAAATATGCCAATTACTGAAAACGGCGATGGGTCATATTTTGCCCAAACCCCCCCTGCAGTTTTCAAAATGACTGAAATGTCGGAAATTTGACTCCTGAGCGTGATTTTTGAGCCGAATTCTGACTCTCTGCACCTATTTTCTGTTTCAAATTACGACGTTTCATACAGAAAATATGCCAATTACTGTAAACGGCGATGGGTCATATTTTGTCCAAACCCCCCTGCAGTTTTCGAAATGTCTGAAATGTCAGAAATTTGACTCCTGAGCGTGATTTTTTATCTGAATTCTGACTCTCTGCACCTAATTTCAGTTTCAAATTACGATTTTTTATACCGAAAATATGCCAATTACTGAAAACGGCGATGGGTCATATTTTGCCCAAACCCCCCTGCAGTTTTCAAAATGTCGGAAATGTCGGAAATTTGACTACTGAGCGTGATTTTTGAGCCGAATTCTGACTCTCTGCACCTATTTTCAGTTTCAAATTACGACGTTTCATACAGAAAATATGCCAATTACTGTAAACGGCGAGGGTCATATTTTGTCCAAACACCCCTGCAGTTTTCGAAATGTCTGAAATGTCAGAAATTTGACTCCTGAGCGTGATTTTTTATCTGAATTCTGACTCTCTGCACCTATTTTCAGTTTCAAATTACGACTTTTTATACCGAAAATATGCCAATTACTGAAAACGGCGATGGGTCATATTTTGCCCAAACCCCCCTGCAGTTTTCAAAATGTCTGAAATGTCGGAAATTTGACTACTGAGCGTGATTTTTGAGCCGAATTCTGACTCTCTGCACCTATTTTCAGTTTCAAATTACGACGTTTCATACAGAAAATATGCCAATTACTGTAAACGGCGAGGGTCATATTTTGTCCAAACCCCCCTGCAGTTTTCGAAATGTCTGAAATGTCAGAAATTTGACTCCTGAGCGTGATTTTTTATCTGAATTCTGACTCTCTGCACCTATTTTCAGTTTCAAATTACGACTTTTTATACCGAAAATATGCCAATTACTGAAAACGGTGATGGGTCATATTTTGCCCAAACCCCCCTGCAGTTTTCAAAATGTCTGAAATGTCGGAAATTTGACTCCTGAGCGTGATTTTTGAGCCGAATTCTGACTCTCTGCACCAATTTTCAGTTTCAAATTACGACGTTTTATACCGAAAATATGCCAATTACTGTAAACAGCGATGGGTCATATTTTGCCCAAACCCTCCTGCAGTTTTCAAAATGTCTGAAATGTCGGAAATTTGACTTCTGAACGTGATTTTTTATCTGAATTCGGACTCTCTTCACTTATTTTTAGTTTCAAATTACGACTTTTTATACCGAAAATATGCCAATTACTGAAAACGGCGATGGGTCATATTTAGCCGAAACCCCCCCTGCAGTTTTTAAAATGTCTGAAATGTCGAAAATTTGACTCCTGAGCGTGATTTTTGAGCCGAATTCAGACTCTCTGCACCTATTTTCCGTTTCAAATTACGACTTTTTATTCCGAAAATATGCCAATTACTGAAAACGGCGATGGGTCATATTTTGCCGAAACCCCCCTGCAGTTTTCAAAATGTCAGAAATGTCGGAAATTTGACTCCTGAGCGTGATTTTTGAGCCGAATTCTGACTCTCTGCATCTATTTTCAGTTTCAAATTACGACGTTTCATACCGAAAATATACCAATTGCTGAAAACGGCGATGGGTCATATTTTGCCCAAACCCTCCTGCAGTTTTTAAAATGTCTAAAATGTCGGAAACTTGACTCTTGAGCGTAAATTTTTGAGCCGAATTCTGACTCTCTGCACCAATTTTCAGTTTCAAATTACGACGTTTCATACCGACAAAATGCATATTACTGTAAACAACGATAGGTCATATTTTGCCCAAACCCCCCTGCAGTTTTCAAAATGTCTGAAATGTCGGAAATTTGACTCCTGAACGTGATTTGTTATCCGAATTCTGAGTCTCTGCACCTAATTTCAGTTTCAAATTACGACTTTTTTTACCGAAAATATGCCAATTACTGAAAACGGCGATGGGTCATATTTTCGCCAAACACCCCAGCAGTTTTCAAAATGTCTGAAATGTCGGAAATTTGACTCCTAAACGTGATTTTTTATCCGAATTCTGACTCTCTGCACCTAATTTCAGTTTCAAATTACGACTTTTTATACCGAAAATATGCCAATTACTGAAAACGGCGATGGATCATATTTTGCCCAAACCCCCCCGCAGTTTTTGAAATGTCTGATATGTCGAAAATTTGACTCCTGAGCGTGATTTTTGAGCCTAATGCTGACTCTCTGCACCAGTTTTCAGTTTCAAATTACGACGTCTCATACAGAAAATATGCCAATTACGGTAAACGGCGATGGGTCATATTTTGCCCAATCCCCCCTGCAGTTTTCAAAATGTCTGAAATGTCGGAAATTTGACTCCTGAGCGTGATTTTTGAGCCGAATTCTGACTCTCTGCACCTATTTTCAGTTTCAAATTACGACTTTTTATACCGAAAATATGCCAATTACTGAAAACGGCGATGGGTCATATTTTGCCCAAACCCCCCTACAGTTTTCAAAATGTCAGAAATGTCGGAAATTTGACTCCTGAGCGTGACTTTTGAGCCGAATTCTGACTCTCTGCATCTATTTTCAGTTTCAAATTACGACGTTTCATACCGAAAATATGCCAATTACTGAAAACGGCGATGGGTCATATTTTGCCCAAACCCTCCTGCAGTTTTTAAAATGTCTGAAATGTCGGAAATTTGACTCCTGAGCATGATTTTTGAGCCGAATTCTGACTCTCTGCACCAATTTTCAGTTTCAAATTACGACGTTTCATACCGAAAAAATGCAAATTACTGTAAACAACGATGGGTCGTATTTTGCCGAAACCCCCATGCAGTTTTCAAAATGTCTGAAATGTCGATAATTTGACTCCTGAGCGTGATTTTTTATCCGAATTCTGACTCTCTGCACCTAATTTCAGTTTCAAATTACGACTTTTTATACAGAAAATATGCCAATTACTGAAAACGGCGATGGGTCATATTTTGCCCAAACCCCCCTGCAGTTTTTGAAATGTCTGATATGCCGAAAATTTGACTCCTGAGCGTGATTTTTGAGCTGAATACTGACTCTCTGCACCAATTTTCAGTTTCAAATTACGACGTTTCATACCGAAAATATGCCAATTACGGTAAACGGCGATGGGTCATATTTTGCCCAATCCCCCCTGCAGTTTTCAAAATCTCTGAAATGTCGGAAATTTGACTCCTGAGCGTGATTTTTTATCCGAATTCTGACTATCTGCACCTATTTTCAGTTTCAATTTACGACTTTTTATACCGAAAATATGCCAATTACTGAAAACAGCGATGGGTCATATTTTGCCCAAACCCCCCTGCAGTTTTCAAAATGTCTGAAATGTCGGAAATTTGACTCCTGAGCGTGATTTTTGAGCCGAATTCTGACACTCTGCACCTATTTTCAGTTTCAAATTACGACGTTTCATACAGAAAATATGCCAATTACTATAAACGGCGATGGGTCATATTTTGCCCAAACCCCCCTGCATTTTTCGAAATGTCTGAAATGTCAGAAATTTGACTCCTGAGCGTGATTTTTTATCTGAATTCTGACTCTCTGCACCTATTTTCAGTTTCAAATTACGACTTTTTATACCGAAAATATGCCAATTACTGAAAACGGCGATGGGTCATATTTTGCCCAAACCCCTCCTGCAGTTTTCAAAATGTCTGAAATGTCGGAAATTTGACTCCTGAGCGTGATTTTTGAGTCGAATTCTGACTCTCTGCACCTATTTTCAGTTTCAAATTACGACGTTTCGAACCGAAAATATGCCAATTATTGTAAACGGCGATGGGTCATATTTTGCCCAAACCCCCCTGCAGTTTTTAAAATGTCTGAAATGTCGAAAATTTGACCCCTGAGCGTGATTTTTGAGCTGAATTCTGACTCTCTGGACCTATTTTCAGTTTCAAATTTCGACGTTTCATACAGAAAATATGCCAATTACTGTAAACAACGATGGGTCATATTTTGCCCAAACCCCCCTGCAGTTTTCAAAATGTCTGAAATGTCGGAAATTTGACTCCTGAACGTGATTTGTTATCCGAATTTTGACTCTCTGCACCTATTTTCAGTTTCAAATTACGACTTTTTATACCGAAAATATGCCAATTACTGAAAACAGCGATGGGTCATATTTTGCCCAAACCCCCTTGCAGTTTTCAAAATGTCTGAAATGTCGGAAATTTGACTCCTGAGCATGATTTTTGAGCCGAATTCTGACTCTCTGCACCTATTTTCAGTTTCAAATTACGACGTTTCATACCAAAAATATGCCAATTACTGAAAACAGCGATGGGTCATATTTTGCCCAAACCCCCCTGCAGTTTTAAAAATGTCTGAAATGTCGGAAATTTGACTCCTGAGCGTGATTTTTGAGCCGAATTTTGACTCTCTGCACCTATTTTCAGTTTCAAATTACGACGTTTCATACAGAAAATATGCCAATTACTGTAAACGGCGATGGGTCATATTTTGTCCAAACCCCCCTGCAGTTTTCGAAATGTCTGAAATGTCAGAAATTTGACTCCTGAGTGTGATTTTTTATCTGAATTCTGACTCTCTGCACCTATTTTCAGTTTCAAATTACGACTTTTTATATCGAAAATATGCCAATTACTGAAAACGGCGATTGGTCATATTTTGCCCAAACCCCCCCTGCAGTTTTCAAAATGACTGAAATGTCGGAAATTTGACTCCTGAGCGTGATTTTTTATCCGAATTCTGACTCTCTGCACCTATTTTCAGTTTCAAATTACGACTTTTTATACCGAAAATATGCCAATTACTGAAAACGGCGATGGGTCATATTTTGCCCAAATCCCCCTGCAGTTTTCAAAATGTCTGAAATGTCGGTAATTTGAATCCTGAGCGTGATTTTTTATCCGAATTCTGACTCTCTGCACCTATTTTCAGTTTCAAATTACGAATTTTTATACCGAAAATATGCCAATTACTGAAAACGGCGAGGGTCATATTTTGCCCAAACCCCTCCTGCAGTTTTCAAAATGTCTGAAATGTCGGAAATTTGACTCCTGAGCGTGATTTTTGAGCCGAATTCTGACTCTCTGCACCTATTTTCAGTTTCAAATTACGACGTTTCGAACCGAAAATATGCCAATTATTGTAAACGGCGATGGGTCATATTTTGCCCAAACCCCCCTGCAGTTTTTAAAATGTCTGATATGTCGAAAATTTGACTCCTGAGCGTGATTTTTGAGCCGAATTCTGACTCTCTGCACCAGTTTTCAGTTTCAAATTACGACGTTTCATACCGAAAATATGCCAATTACGGTAAACGGCGATGGGTCATCTTTTTCCCAATCCCCCCTGCAGTTTTCAAAATGTCTAAAATGTCGGAAATTTGACTCCTGAGCGTGATTTTTTATCCGAATTCTGACTCTCTGCACCTATTTTCAGTTTCAAATTACGACTTTTTATACCGAAAATATGCCAATTACTGAAAACGGCGATGGGTCATATTTTGCCCAAACCCCCCTGCAGTTTTCAAAATGTCAGAAATGTCGGAAATTTGACTCCTGAGTGTGATTTTTGAGCCGAATTCTGACTCTCTGCACCTATTTTCAGTTTCAAATTTCGACGTTTCATACCGAAAATATGCCAATTACTGAAAACAGCGATGGGTCATATTTTGCCCAAACCCTCCTGCAGTTTTTAAAATGTCTGAAATGTCGGAAATTTGACTCCTGAACGTGATTTGTTGTCCGAATTCTGACTCTCTGCACCAATTTTCAGTTTCAAATTACGACTTTTTATACCGAAAATATGCCAATTACTGAAAACAGCGATGGGTCATATTTTGCCCAAACCCCCTTGCAGTTTTCAAAATGTCTGAAATGTCGGAAATTTGACTCCTGAGCATGATTTTTGAGCCGAATTCTGACTCTCTGCACCTATTTTCAGTTTCAAATTACGACGTTTCATACCAAAAATATGCCAATTACTGAAAACAGCGATGTGTCATATTTTGCCCAAATCCCCCTGCAGTTTTAAAAATGTCTGAAATGTCGGAAACTTGACTCCTGAGCGTGATTTTTGAGCCGAATTTTGACTCTCTGCACCTATTTTCAGTTTCAAATTACGACGTTTCATACAGAAAATATGCCAATTATTGTAAACGGCGATGGGTCATATTTTGTCCAAACCCCCCTGCAGTTTTCGAAATGTCTGAAATGTCAGAAATTTGACTCCTGAGCGTGATTTTTTATCTGAATTCTGACTCTCTGCACCTATTTTCAGTTTCAAATTACGACTTTTTATACCGAAAATATGCCAATTACTGAAAACGGCGATGGGTCATATTTTGCCCAAACCCCTCAGCAGTTTTCAAAATGTCTGAAATGTCGGAAATTTGACTCCTGAGCGTGATTTTTTATCCGAATTCTGACTCTCTGCACCTATTTTCAGTTTCAAATTACGACTTTTTATACCGAAAATATGCCAATTACTGAAAACGACGATGGGTCATATTTTGCCCAAACCCCCCTGCAGTTTTCAAAATATCTGAAATGTCGGAAATTTGACTCCTGAACGTGATTTTTTATCCGCATTCTGACTCTCTGCACCTATTTTCAGTTTCATATTACGACTTTTTATACCGAAAATATGCCAATTACTGAAAACGGCGATGGGTCATATTTTGCCAAAACCCCCCCTGCAGTTTTCAAAATGTCTGAAATGTCGGATATTTGACTCCTGAACGTGATTTTTTATCCGAATGCTGACTCTCTGCACCTATTTTCAGTTTCAAATTACGACTTTTTATACCGAAAATATGCCAATTACTGAAAACGGCGATGGGTCATATTTTGCCCAAACCCCCCTGCAGTTTTCAAAATATCTGAAATGTCGGAAATTTGACTCCTGAACGTGATTTTTTATCCGCATTCTGACTCTTTGCACCAATTTTCAGTTTCATATTACGACTTTTTATACCGAAAATATGCCAATTACTGAAAACGGCGATGGGTCATATTTTGCCCAAACCCCTCAGCAGTTTTCAAAATGTCTGAAATGTCGGAAGTTTGACTCCTGAGCGTGATTTTTTATCCGAATTCTGACTCTGTGCACCTATTTTCAGTTTCAAATTACAACTTGTTATACCGAAAATATGCCAATTACTGAAAACAGCGATGGGTCATATTTTGCCCAAACCCCCCTGCAGTTTTCAAAATGTCTGAAATGTCAGAAATTTGACTCCTGAGCGTGATTTTTTATGCGAATTCTGACTCTCTGCACCGATTTTCAGTTTCAAATTACGACTTTTTATACCGAAAATATGCCAATTTCTGAAAACGGCGATGGGTTATATTTTGCCCAAACCCCCTTGCAGTTTTCAAAATATCTGAAATGTCGGAAATTTGACTCCTGAGCGTGATTTTTTATCCGAATTCTGACTCTCTGCACCTATTTTTAGTTAAAAATTACGACTTTTTATACCGAAAATATGCCAATTACTGAAAACGGCGATGGGTCATATTTTGCCCAAACGCCCCTGGAGTTTTCAAAATGTCTGAAATGTCGGAAATTTGACTCTTGAGCGTGATTTATGAGCCGAATTCTGACTCTCTGGACCTATTTTCAGTTTCAAATTACGACTTTTCATACCGAAAATATGCCAATTACTGAAGACGGCGATGGGTTATATTTTGCCCAAACCCCCCTGCAGTTTTTAAAATGTCTGAAATGTCGGAAATTTGACTCCTGTGCGTGATTTTTGAGCCGAATTCTGACTCTCTGCACCTATTTTCAGTTTAAAATTACGACGTTTCATACCGAAAATATGCCAATTACTGAAAACAGCGATGGGTCATATTTTGCCCAAACCCCCCTGCAGTTTTCGAAATGTCTGAAGTGTCGGAAATTTGACTCCTGAGCGTGATTTTTTATATGAATGCTGACTCTCTGCACCTATTTTCAGTTTTAAATTACGACTTTTTATACCGAAAATATGCCAATTACTGAAAACGGCGATGGGTCATATTTTGCCCAAACCCCTCAGCAGTTTTCAAAATGTCTGAAATGTCGGAAATTTGACTCCTGAGCGTGATTTTTTATCCGAATTCTGACTCTCTGCACCTATTTTCAGTTTCAAATTACGACTTTTTATACCGAAAATATGCCAATTACTGAAAACGGCGATGGGTCATATTTTGCCCAAACCCCCCTGCAGTTTTCAAAATATCTGAAATGTCGGAAATTTGACTCCTGAGCGTGATTTTTTATCCGCATTCTGACTCTCTGCACCTATTTTCAGTTTCATATTACGACTTTTTATACCGAAAATATGCCAATTACTGAAAACGGCGATGGGTCATATTTTGCCAAAACCCCCCCTGCAGTTTTCAAAATGTCTGAAATGTCGGAAATTTGACTACTGAGCGTGATTTTTGAGCCGAATTCTTACTCTCTGCACCTATTTTCAGTTTCAAATTACGACTTTTTATACCAAAAATATGCCAATTACTGAAAACGGCGATGGGTCATATTTTGCCCAAACCCCCTTCAGTTTTTAAAATGTCTGAAATGTCGGAAATTTGACTCTTGAGCGTGATTTTTGGGCCGAATTCTGACTCTCTGCACCAATTTTTAGTTTCAAATTACGACGTTTCATACCGAAAATATGCCAATTACTGTAAGCAGCAATGGGTCATATTTTGCCCAAACCCCCCTGCAGTTTTCAAAATGTCTGAAATGTCGGAAATTTGACTCCTGAGCGTGATTTTTTATCCGAATTCTGACTCTGTGCACCTATTTTCAGTTTCAAATTACGACTTGTTATAACGAAAATATGCCAATTACTGAAAACGGCGATGGGTCATATTTAGCCCAAACCCCCCTGCAGTTTTCAAAATGTCTGAAGTGTCGGATATTTGAGTCCTGAGCGTGATTTTTTATCTGAATGCCGACTCTCTGCACCTATTTTTAGTTTCAAATTACGACTTTTTATACCGAAAATATGCCAATTACTGAAAACGGCGATGGGTCATATTTTGCCCAAACGCCCCTGCAGTTTTCAAAATGTCTGAAATGTCGGAAATTTGACTCCTGAGCGTGATTTTTGAGCCGAATTCTGACTCTCTGGACCTATTTTCAGTTTCAAATTACGAATTTTCATACCGAAAATATGCCAATTACTGAAAACGGCGATGGGTCATATTTTGCCCAAACCCCCCTGCAGTTTTTAAAATGTCTGAAATGTCGGAAATTTGACACCTGTGCGTGATTTTTGAGCCGAATTCTGACTCTCTGCACCTATTTTCACTTTAAAATTACGACGTTTCATACCGAAAATATGCCAATTACTGTAAACAGCGATGGGTCATATTTTGCCCAAACCCCCCTGCAGTTTTCGAAATGTCTGAAGTGTCGGAAATTTGACTCCTGAGCGTGATTTTTTATATGAATGCTGACTCTCTGCACCTATTTTCAGTTTCAAATTACGACTTTTTATACCGAAAATATGCCAATTACTGAAAACGGCGATGGGTCATATTTTGCCCAAACCCCCCTGCAGTTTTCAAAATATCTGAAATGTCGGAAATTTGACTCATGAACGTGATTTTTTGTCCGCATTCTGACTCTCTGCACCTATTTTCAGTTTCATATTACGACTTTTTATACCGAAAATATGCCAATTACTGAAAACGGCGATGGGTCATATTTTGCCCAAACCCCCCCTGCAGTTTTCAAAATGTCTGAAATGTCGGAAATTTGACTACTGAGCGTGATTTTTGAGCCGAATTCTTACTCTCTGCACCTATTTTCAGTTTCAAATTACGACTTTTTATACCGAAAATATGCCAATTACTGAAAACGGCGATGGGTCATATTTTGGCCAAACCCCCCTGCAGTTTTCAAAATGTCTGAAATGTCGGAAATTTGACTCCTGAGCCGTGATTTTTGAGCCGAATTCTGACTCTCTGCACTTATTTTCAGTTTCAAATTACGACGTTTTATACCGAAAATATGCCAATTACTGAAAACGGCGATGGGTCATATTTTGCCCAAACCCCCCTGCAGTTTTTAAAATGTCTGAAATGTCAGAAATTTGACTCTTGAGCGTGATTTTTGGGCCGAATTCTGACTCTCTGCACCAATTTTTCGTTTCAAATTACGACGTTTCATACCGAAAATATGCCAATTACTGTAAACAGCAATGGGTCATATTTTGCCCAAACCCCCCTGCAGTTTTCAAAATGTCTGAAATGTCGGAAATTTGACTCCTGAGCGTGATTTTTTATCCGAATTCTGACTCTGTGCACCTATTTTCAGTTTCAAATTACGATTTGTTATACCGAAAATATGCCAATTACTGAAAACGGCGATGGGTCATATTTTGCCCAAACCCCCCTGCAGTTTTCAAAATGTCTGAAGTGTCGGATATTTGAGTCCTGAGCGTGATTTTTTATCTGAATGCCGACTCTCTGCACCTATTTTTAGTTTCAAATTACGACTTTTTATACCGAAAATATGCCAATTACTGAAAACGGCGATGGGTCATATTTTGCCCAAACGCCCCTGCAGTTTTCAAAATGTCTGAAATGTCGGAAATTTGACTCCTGAGCGTGATGTTTGAGCCGAATTCTGACTCTCTAAACCTATTTTCAGTTTCAAATTACGAATTTTCATACCGAAAATATGCCAATTACTGAAAACGGCGATGGGTCATATTTTGCCCAAACCCCCCTGCAGTTTTTAAAATGTCTGAAATGTCGGAAATTTGACACCTGTGCGTGATTTTTGAGCCGAATTCTAACTCTCTGCACCTATTTTCACTTTAAAATTACGACGTTTCATACCGAAAATATGCCAATTACTGTAAACAGCGATGGGTCATATTTTGCCCAAACCCCCCTGCAGTTTTCGAAATGTCTGAAGTGTCGGAAATTTGACTCCTGAGCGTGATTTTTTATATGAATGCTGACTCTCTGCACCTATTTTCAGTTTCAAATTACGACTTTTTATACCGAAAATATGCCAATTACTGAAAACGGCGATGGGTCATATTTTGCCCAAACCCCCCTGCAGTTTTCAAAATATCTGAAATGTCGGAAATTTGACTCCTGAACGTGATTTTTTATCCGCATTCTGACTCTCTGCACCTATTTTCAGTTTCATATTACGACTTTTTATACCGAAAATATGCCAATTACTGAAAACGGCGATGGGTCATATTTTGCCCAAACCCCCCCTGCAGTTTTCAAAATGTCTGAAATGTCGGAAATTTGACTACTGAGCGTGATTTTTGAGCCGAATTCTTACTCTCTGCACCTATTTTCAGTTTCAAATTACGACTTTTTATACCGAAAATATGCCAATTACTGAAAACGGCGATGGGTCATATTTTGGCCAAACCCCCCTGCAGTTTTCAAAATGTCTGAAATGTCGGAAATTTGACTCCTGAGCGTGTTTTTTGAGCCGAATTCTGACTCTCTGCACTTATTTTCAGTTTCAAATTACGACGTTTTATACCGAAAATATGCCAATTACTGAAAACGGCGATGGGTCATATTTTGCCCAAACCCCCCTGCAGTTTTTAAAATGTCTGAAATGTCAGAAATTTGACTCTTGAGCGTGATTTTTGGGCCAAATTCTGACTCTCTGCACCAATTTTTCGTTTCAAATTACGACGTTTCATACCGAAAATATGCCAATTACTGTAAACAGCAATGGGTCATATTTTGCCCAAACCCCCCTGCAGTTTTCAAAATGTCTGAAATGTCGGAAATTTGACTCCTGAGCGTGATTTTTTATCCGAATTCTGACTCTGTGCACCTATTTTCAGTTTCAAATTACTACTTGTTATAACGAAAATATGCCAATTACTGAAAACGGCGATGGGTCATATTTAGCCCAAACCCCCCTGCAGTTTTCAAAATGTCTGAAGTGTCGGATATTTGAGTCCTGAGCGTGATTTTTTATCTGAATGCCGACTCTCTGCACCTATTTTTAGTTTCAAATTACGACTTTTTATACCGAAAATATGCCAATTACTGAAAACGGCGATGGGTCATATTTTGCCCAAACGCCCCTGCAGTTTTCAAAATGTCTGAAATGTCGGAAATTTGACTCCTGAGCGTGATTTTTGAGCCGAATTCTGACTCTCTGGACCTATTTTCAGTTTCAAATTACGAATTTTCATACCGAAAATATGCCAATTACTGAAAACGGCGATGGGTCATATTTTGCCCAAACCCCCCTGCAGTTTTTAAAATGTCTGAAATGTCGGAAATTTGACACCTGTGCGTGATTTTTGAGCCGAATTCTGACTCTCTGCACCTATTTTCACTTTAAAATTACGACGTTTCATACCGAAAATATGCCAATTACTGTAAACAGCGATGGGTCATATTTTGCCCAAACCCCCCTGCAGTTTTCGAAATGTCTGAAGTGTCGGAAATTTGACTCCTGAGCGTGATTTTTTATATGAATGCTGACTCTCTGCACCTATTTTCAGTTTCAAATTACGACTTTTTATACCGAAAATATGCCAATTACTGAAAACGGCGATGGGTCATATTTTGCCCAAACCCCCCTGCAGTTTTCAAAATATCTGAAATGTCGGAAATTTGACTCATGAACGTGATTTTTTGTCCGCATTCTGACTCTCTGCACCTATTTTCAGTTTCATATTACGACTTTTTATACCGAAAATATGCCAATTACTGAAAACGGCGATGGGTCATATTTTGCCCAAACCCCCCCTGCAGTTTTCAAAATGTCTGAAATGTCGGAAATTTGACTACTGAGCGTGATTTTTGAGCCGAATTCTTACTCTCTGCACCTATTTTCAGTTTCAAATTACGACTTTTTATACCGAAAATATGCCAATTACTGAAAACGGCGATGGGTCATATTTTGGCCAAACCCCCCTGCAGTTTTCAAAATGTCTGAAATGTCGGAAATTTGACTCCTGAGCGTGATTTTTGAGCCGAATTCTGACTCTCTGCACTTATTTTCAGTTTCAAATTACGACGTTTTATACCGAAAATATGCCAATTACTGAAAACGGCGATGGGTCATATTTTGCCCAAACCCCCCTGCAGTTTTTAAAATGTCTGAAATGTCAGAAATTTGACTCTTGAGCGTGATTTTTGGGCCGAATTCTGACTCTCTGCACCAATTTTTCGTTTCAAATTACGACGTTTCATACCGAAAATATGCCAATTACTGTAAACAGCAATGGGTCATATTTTGCCCAAACCCCCCTGCAGTTTTCAAAATGTCTGAAATGTCGGAAATTTGACTCCTGAGCGTGATTTTTTATCCGAATTCTGACTCTGTGCACCTATTTTCAGTTTCAAATTACGACTTTGTTATACCGAAAATATGCCAATTACTGAAAACGGCGATGGGTCATATTTTGCCCAAACCCCCCTGCAGTTTTCAAAATGTCTGAAGTGTCGGATATTTGAGTCCTGAGCGTGATTTTTTATCTGAATGCCGACTCTCTGCACCTATTTTTAGTTTCAAATTACGACTTTTTATACCGAAAATATGCCAATTACTGAAAACGGCGATGGGTCATATTTTGCCCAAACGCCCCTGCAGTTTTCAAAATGTCTGAAATGTCGGAAATTTGACTCCTGAGCGTGATGTTTGAGCCGAATTCTGACTCTCTAAACCTATTTTCAGTTTCAAATTACGAATTTTCATACCGAAAATATGCCAATTACTGAAAACGGCGATGGGTCATATTTTGCCCAAACCCCCCTGCAGTTTTTAAAATGTCTGAAATGTCGGAAATTTGACACCTGTGCGTGATTTTTGAGCCGAATTCTAACTCTCTGCACCTATTTTCACTTTAAAATTACGACGTTTCATACCGAAAATATGCCAATTACTGTAAACAGCGATGGGTCATATTTTGCCCAAACCCCCCTGCAGTTTTCGAAATGTCTGAAGTGTCGGAAATTTGACTCCTGAGCGTGATTTTTTATATGAATGCTGACTCTCTGCACCTATTTTCAGTTTCAAATTACGACTTTTTATACCGAAAATATGCCAATTACTGAAAACGGCGATGGGTCATATTTTGCCCAAACCCCCCTGCAGTTTTCAAAATATCTGAAATGTCGGAAATTTGACTCCTGAACGTGATTTTTTATCCGCATTCTGACTCTCTGCACCTATTTTCAGTTTCATATTACGACTTTTTATACCGAAAATATGCCAATTACTGAAAACGGCGATGGGTCATATTTTGCCCAAACCCCCCCTGCAGTTTTCAAAATGTCTGAAATGTCGGAAATTTGACTACTGAGCGTGATTTTTGAGCCGAATTCTTACTCTCTGCACCTATTTTCAGTTTCAAATTACGACTTTTTATACCGAAAATATGCCAATTACTGAAAACGGCGATGGGTCATATTTTGGCCAAACCCCCCTGCAGTTTTCAAAATGTCTGAAATGTCGGAAATTTGACTCCTGAGCGTGTTTTTTGAGCCGAATTCTGACTCTCTGCACTTATTTTCAGTTTCAAATTACGACGTTTTATACCGAAAATATGCCAATTACTGAAAACGGCGATGGGTCATATTTTGCCCAAACCCCCCTGCAGTTTTTAAAATGTCTGAAATGTCAGAAATTTGACTCTTGAGCGTGATTTTTGGGCCAAATTCTGACTCTCTGCACCAATTTTTCGTTTCAAATTACGACGTTTCATACCGAAAATATGCCAATTACTGTAAACAGCAATGGGTCATATTTTGCCCAAACCCCCCTGCAGTTTTCAAAATGTCTGAAATGTCGGAAATTTGACTCCTGAGCGTGATTTTTTATCCGAATTCTGACTCTGTGCACCTATTTTCAGTTTCAAATTACGATTTGTTATACCGAAAATATGCCAATTACTGAAAACGGCGATGGGTCATATTTTGCCCAAACCCCCCTGCAGTTTTCAAAATGTCTGAAGTGTCGGATATTTGAGTCCTGAGCGTGATTTTTTATCTGAATGCCGACTCTCTGCACCTATTTTTAGTTTCAAATTACGACTTTTTATACCGAAAATATGCCAATTACTGAAAACGGCGATGGGTCATATTTTGCCCAAACGCCCCTGCAATTTTCAAAATGTCTGAAATGTCGGAAATTTGACTCCTGAGCGTGATGTTTGAGCCGAATTCTGACTCTCTGGACCTATTTTCAGTTTCAAATTACGAATTTTCATACCGAAAATATGCCAATTACTGAAAACGGCGATGGGTCATATTTTGCCCAAACCCCCCTGCAGTTTTTAAAATGTCTGAAATGTCGGAAATTTGACACCTGTGCGTGATTTTTGAGCCGAATTCTAACTCTCTGCACCTATTTTCACTTTAAAATTACGACGTTTCATACCGAAAATATGCCAATTACTGTAAACAGCGATGGGTCATATTTTGCCCAAACCCCCTTGCAGTTTTCGAAATGTCTGAAGTGTCGGATATTTGACTCCTGAGCGTGATTTTTTATCTGAATGCCGACTCTCTGCACCTATTTTCAGTTTCAAATTACGACTTTTTATACCGAAAAAATGCAAATTACTGTAAACAGCGATGGGTCGTATTTTGCCGATACCCCCATGCAGTTTTCAAAATGTCTGAAATGTCGATAATTTGACTCCTGAGCGTGATTTTTTATCCGAATGCTGACTCTCTGCACCTAATTTCAGTTTCAAATTACGACTTTTTATACAGAAAATATGCCAATTACTGAAAACGGCGATGGGTCATATTTTGCCCAAACCCCCCTGCAGTTTTTGAAATGTCTGATATGCCGAAAATTTGACTCCTGAGCGTGATTTTTGAGCTGAATTCTGACTCTCTGCACCAATTTTCAGTTTCAAATTACGAAGTTTCATACCGAAAATATGCCAATTACGGTAAACGGCGATGGGTCATATTTTGCCCAATCCCCCCTGCAGTTTTCAAAATCTCTGAAATGTCGGAAATTTGACTCCTGAGCGTGATTTTTTATCCGAATTCTGACTCTCTGCACCTATTTTCAGTTTCAATTTACGACTTTTTATACCGAAAATATGCCAATTACTGAAAACAGCGATGGGTCATATTTTGCCCAAACCCCCCTGCAGTTTTCAAAATGTCTGAAATGTCGGAAATTTGACTCCTGAGCGTGATTTTTGAGCCGAATTCTGACTCTCTGCACCTATTTTCAGTTTCAAATTACGACGTTTCATACAGAAAATATGCCAATTTCTGTAAACGGCGATGGGTCATATTTTGCCCAAACCCCCCTGCATTTTTCGAAATGTCTGAAATGTCAGAAATTTGACTCCTGAGTGTGATTTTTTATCTGAATTCTGACTCTCTGCACCTATTTTCAGTTTCAAATTACGACTTTTTATACCGAAAATATGCCAATTACTGAAAACGGCGATGGGTCATATTTTGCCCAAACCCCCCTGCAGTTTTCAAAATGTCTGAAATGTCGGTAATTTGACTCCTGAGCGTGATTTTTTATCCGAATTCTGACTCTCTGCACCTATTTTCAGTTTCAAATTACGACTTTTTATACCGAAAATATGCCAATTACTGAAAACGGCGATGGGTCATATTTTGCCCAAACCCCTCCTGCAGTTTTCAAAATGTCTGAAATGTCGGAAATTTGACTCCTGAGCGTGATTTTTGAGCCGAATTCTGACTCTCTGCACCTATTTTCAGTTTCAAATTACGACGTTTCGAACCGAAAATATGCCAATTATTGTAAACGGCGATGGGTCATATTTTGCCCAAACCCCCCTGCAGTTTTTAAAATGTCTGAAATGTCGAAAATTTGACTCCTGAGCGTGATTTTTGAGCTGAATTCTGACTCTCTGGACCTATTTTCAGTTTCAAATTTCGACGTTTCATACAGAAAATATGCAAATTACTGTAAACAACGATGGGTCATATTTTGCCCAAACCCCCCTGCAGTTTTCAAAATGTCTGAAATGTCGGAAATTTGACTCCTGAACGTGATTTGTTATCCAAATTTTGACTCTCTGCACCTATTTTCAGTTTCAAATTACGACTTTTTATACCGAAAATATGCCAATTACTGAAAACAGCGATGGGTCATATTTTGCCCAAACCCCCTTGCAGTTTTCAAAATGTCTGAAATGTCGGAAATTTGACTCCTGAGCATGATTTTTGAGCCGAATTCTGACTCTCTGCACCTATTTTCAGTTTCAAATTACGACTTTTCATACCAAAAATATGCCAATTACTGAAAACAGCGATGGGTCATATTTTGCCCAAACCCCCCTGCAGTTTTAAAAATGTCTGAAATGTCGGAAATTTGACTCCTGAGCGTGATTTTTGAGCCGAATTTTGACTCTCTGCACCTATTTTCAGTTTCAAATTACGACGTTTCATACAGAAAATATGCCAATTTCTGTAAACGGCGATGGGTCATATTTTGTCCAAACCCCCCTGCAGTTTTCGAAATGTCTGAAATGTCAGAAATTTGACTCCTGAGCGTGATTTTTTATCTGAATTCTGACTCTCTGCACCTATTTTCAGTTTCAAATTACGACTTTTTATACCGAAAATATGCCAATTACTGAAAACGGCGATGGGTCATATTTTGCCCAAACCCCCCCTGCAGTTTTCAAAATGACTGAAATGTCGGAAATTTGACTCCTGAGCGTGATTTTTGAGCCGAATTCTGACTCTCTGCACCTATTTTCTGTTTCAAATTACGACGTTTCATACAGAAAATATGCCAATTACTGTAAACGGCGATGGGTCATATTTTGTCCAAACCCCCCTGCAGTTTTTAAAATGTCTGAAATGTCAGAAATTTGACTCTTGAGCGTGATTTTTGGGCCGAATTCTGACTCTCTGCACCAATTTTTCGTTTCAAATTACGACGTTTCATACCGAAAATATGCCAATTACTGTAAACAGCAATGGGTCATATTTTGCCCAAACCCCCCTGCAGTTTTCAAAATGTCTGAAATGTCGGAAATTTGACTCCTGAGCGTGATTTTTTATCCGAATTCTGACTCTGTGCACCTATTTTCAGTTTCAATTTACGACTTTTTATACCGAAAATATGCCAATTACTGAAAACAGCGATGGGTCATATTTTGCCCAAACCCCCCTGCAGTTTTCAAAATGTCTGAAATGTCGGAAATTTGACTCCTGAGCGTGATTTTTGAGCCGAATTCTGACTCTCTGCACCTATTTTCAGTTTCAAATTACGACGTTTCATACAGAAAATATGCCAATTTCTGTAAACGGCGATGGGTCATATTTTGCCCAAACCCCCCTGCATTTTTCGAAATGTCTGAAATGTCAGAAATTTGACTCCTGAGTGTGATTTTTTATCTGAATTCTGACTCTCTGCACCTATTTTCAGTTTCAAATTACGACTTTTTATACCGAAAATATGCCAATTACTGAAAACGGCGATGGGTCATATTTTGCCCAAACCCCCCTGCAGTTTTCAAAATGTCTGAAATGTCGGTAATTTGACTCCTGAGCGTGATTTTTTATCCGAATTCTGACTCTCTGCACCTATTTTCAGTTTCAAATTACGACTTTTTATACCGAAAATATGCCAATTACTGAAAACGGCGATGGGTCATATTTTGCCCAAACCCCTCCTGCAGTTTTCAAAATGTCTGAAATGTCGGAAATTTGACTCCTGAGCGTGATTTTTGAGCCGAATTCTGACTCTCTGCACCTATTTTCAGTTTCAAATTACGACGTTTCGAACCGAAAATATGCCAATTATTGTAAACGGCGATGGGTCATATTTTGCCCAAACCCCCCTGCAGTTTTTAAAATGTCTGAAATGTCGAAAATTTGACTCCTGAGCGTGATTTTTGAGCTGAATTCTGACTCTCTGGACCTATTTTCAGTTTCAAATTTCGACGTTTCATACAGAAAATATGCCAATTACTGTAAACAACGATGGGTCATATTTTGCCCAAACCCCCCTGCAGTTTTCAAAATGTCTGAAATGTCGGAAATTTGACTCCTGAACGTGATTTGTTATCCAAATTTTGACTCTCTGCACCTATTTTCAGTTTCAAATTACGACTTTTTATACCGAAAATATGCCAATTACTGAAAACAGCGATGGGTCATATTTTGCCCAAACCCCCTTGCAGTTTTCAAAATGTCTGAAATGTCGGAAATTTGACTCCTGAGCATGATTTTTGAGCCGAATTCTGACTCTCTGCACCTATTTTCAGTTTCAAATTACGACTTTTCATACCAAAAATATGCCAATTACTGAAAACAGCGATGGGTCATATTTTGCCCAAACCCCCCTGCAGTTTTAAAAATGTCTGAAATGTCGGAAATTTGACTCCTGAGCGTGATTTTTGAGCCGAATTTTGACTCTCTGCACCTATTTTCAGTTTCAAATTACGACGTTTCATACAGAAAATATGCCAATTTCTGTAAACGGCGATGGGTCATATTTTGTCCAAACCCCCCTGCAGTTTTCGAAATGTCTGAAATGTCAGAAATTTGACTCCTGAGCGTGATTTTTTATCTGAATTCTGACACTCTGCACCTATTTTCAGTTTCAAATTACGACTTTTTATACCGAAAATATGCCAATTACTGAAAACGGCGATGGGTCATATTTTGCCCAAACCCCCCCTGCAGTTTTCAAAATGACTGAAATGTCGGAAATTTGACTCCTGAGCGTGATTTTTGAGCCGAATTCTGACTCTCTGCACCTATTTTCTGTTTCAAATTACGACGTTTCATACAGAAAATATGCCAATTACTGTAAACGGCGATGGGTCATATTTTGTCCAAACCCCCCTGCAGTTTTCGAAATGTCTGAAATGTCAGAAATTTGACTCCTGAGCGTGATTTTTTATCTGAATTCTGACTCTCTGCACCTAATTTCAGTTTCAAATTACGATTTTTTATACCGAAAATATGCCAATTACTGAAAACGGCGATGGGTCATATTTTGCCCAAACCCCCCTGCTGTTTTCAAAATGTCGGAAATGTCGGAAATTTGACTACTGAGCGTGATTTTTTATCCGAATTCTGACTCTCTGCACCTATTATCAGTTTCAAATTACGACGTTTCATACCGAAAATATGCCAATTACTGAAAACGGCGATGGGTCATATTTTGTCCAAACCCACCTGCAGTTTTCGAAATGTCTGAAATGTCGGAAATTTGACTCCTGAGCGTGATTTTTTATATGAATGCTGACTCTCTGCACCTATTTTCAGTTTCAAATTACGACTTTTTATACCGAAAATATGCCAATTACTGAAAACGGCGATGGGTCATATTTTGCCCAAACCCCCCTGCAGTTTTCAAAATATCTAAAATGTCGGAAATTTGACTCATGAACGTGATTTTTTATCCGCATTCTGACTCTCTGCACCTATTTTCAGTTTCATATTACGACTTTTTATACCGAAAATATGCCAATTACTGAAAACGGCGATGGGTCATATTTTGCCCAAACCCCCCCTGCAGTTTTCAAAATGTCTGAAATGTCGGAAATTTGACTACTGAGCGTGATTTTTGAGCCGAATTCTTACTCTCTGCACCTATTTTTCAGTTTCAAATTACGACTTTTTATACCGAAAATATGCCAATTACTGAAAACGGCGATGGGTCATATTTTGGCCAAACCCCCCTGCAGTTTTCAAAATGTCTGAAATGTCGGAAATTTGACTCCTGAGCGTGATTTTTGAGCCGAATTCTGACTCTCTGCACTTATTTTCAGTTTCAAATTACGACGTTTTATACCGAAAATATGCCAATTACTGAAAACGGCGATGGGTCATATTTTGCCCAAACCCTCCTGCAGTTTTTAAAATGTCTGAAATGTCAGAAATTTGACTCTTGAGCGTGATTTTTGGGCCGAATTCTGACTTTCTGCACCAATTTTTCGTTTCAAATTACGACGTTTCATACCGAAAATATGCCAATTACTGTAAACAGCAATGGGTCATATTTTGCCCAAACCCCCCTGCAGTTTTCAAAATGTCTGAAATGTCGGAAATTTGACTCCTGAGCGTGATTTTTTATCCGAATTCTGACTCTGTGCACCGATTTTCAGTTTCAAATTACGATTTGTTATACCGAAAATATGCCAATTACTGAAAACGGCGATGGGTCATATTTTGCCCAAACCCCCCTGCAGTTTTCAAAATGTCTGAAGTGTCGGATATTTGAGTCCTGAGCGTGATTTTTTATCTGAATGCCGACTCTCTGCACCTATTTTTAGTTTCAAATTACGACTTTTTATACCGAAAATATGCCAATTACTGAAAACGGCGATGGGTCATATTTTGCCCAAACGCCCCTGCAGTTTTCAAAATGTCTGAAATGTCGGAAATTTGACTCCTGAGCGTGATGTTTGAGCCGAATTCTGACTCTCTAAACCTATTTTCAGTTTCAAATTACGAATTTTCATACCGAAAATATGCCAATTACTGAAAACGGCGATGGGTCATATTTTGCCCAAACCCCCCTGCAGTTTTTAAAATGTCTGAAATGTCGGAAATTTGACACCTGTGCGTGATTTTTGAGCCGAATTCTAACTCTCTGCACCTATTTTCACTTTAAAATTACGACGTTTCATACCGAAAATATGCCAATTACTGTAAACAGCGATGGGTCATATTTTGCCCAAACCCCCCTGCAGTTTTCGAAATGTCTGAAGTGTCGGAAATTTGACTCCTGAGCGTGATTTTTTATATGAATGCTGACTCTCTGCACCTATTTTCAGTTTCAAATTACGACTTTTTATACCGAAAATATGCCAATTACTGAAAACGGCGATGGGTCATATTTTGCCCAAACCCCCCTGCAGTTTTCAAAATATCTGAAATGTCGGAAATTTGACTCCTGAACGTGATTTTTTATCCGCATTCTGACTCTCTGCACCTATTTTCAGTTTCATATTACGACTTTTTATACCGAAAATATGCCAATTACTGAAAACGGCGATGGGTCATATTTTGCCCAAACCCCCCCTGCAGTTTTCAAAATGTCTGAAATGTCGGAAATTTGACTACTGAGCGTGATTTTTGAGCCGAATTCTTACTCTCTGCACCTATTTTCAGTTTCAAATTACGACTTTTTATACCGAAAATATGCCAATTACTGAAAACGGCGATGGGTCATATTTTGGCCAAACCCCCCTGCAGTTTTCAAAATGTCTGAAATGTCGGAAATTTGACTCCTGAGCGTGATTTTTGAGCCGAATTCTGACTCTCTGCACTTATTTTCAGTTTCAAATTACGACGTTTTATACCGAAAATATGCCAATTACTGAAAACGGCGATGGGTCATATTTTGCCCAAACCCCCCTGCAGTTTTTAAAATGTCTGAAATGTCAGAAATTTGACTCTTGAGCGTGATTTTTGGGCCGAATTCTGACTCTCTGCACCAATTTTTCGTTTCAAATTACGACGTTTCATACCGAAAATATGCCAATTACTGTAAACAGCAATGGGTCATATTTTGCCCAAACCCCCCTGCAGTTTTCAAAATGTCTGAAATGTCGGAAATTTGACTCCTGAGCGTGATTTTTTATCCGAATTCTGACTCTGTGCACCTATTTTCAGTTTCAAATTACGATTTGTTATACCGAAAATATGCCAATTACTGAAAACGGCGATGGGTCATATTTTGCCCAAACCCCCCTGCAGTTTTCAAAATGTCTGAAGTGTCGGATATTTGAGTCCTGAGCGTGATTTTTTATCTGAATGCCGACTCTCTGCACCTATTTTTAGTTTCAAATTACGACTTTTTATACCGAAAATATGCCAATTACTGAAAACGGCGATGGGTCATATTTTGCCCAAACGCCCCTGCAATTTTCAAAATGTCTGAAATGTCGGAAATTTGACTCCTGAGCGTGATGTTTGAGCCGAATTCTGACTCTCTGGACCTATTTTCAGTTTCAAATTACGAATTTTCATACCGAAAATATGCCAATTACTGAAAACGGCGATGGGTCATATTTTGCCCAAACCCCCCTGCAGTTTTTAAAATGTCTGAAATGTCGGAAATTTGACACCTGTGCGTGATTTTTGAGCCGAATTCTAACTCTCTGCACCTATTTTCACTTTAAAATTACGACGTTTCATACCGAAAATATGCCAATTACTGTAAACAGCGATGGGTCATATTTTGCCCAAACCCCCTTGCAGTTTTCGAAATGTCTGAAGTGTCGGATATTTGACTCCTGAGCGTGATTTTTTATCTGAATGCCGACTCTCTGCACCTATTTTCAGTTTCAAATTACGACTTTTTATACCGAAAAAATGCAAATTACTGTAAACAGCGATGGGTCGTATTTTGCCGATACCCCCATGCAGTTTTCAAAATGTCTGAAATGTCGATAATTTGACTCCTGAGCGTGATTTTTTATCCGAATGCTGACTCTCTGCACCTAATTTCAGTTTCAAATTACGACTTTTTATACAGAAAATATGCCAATTACTGAAAACGGCGATGGGTCATATTTTGCCCAAACCCCCCTGCAGTTTTTGAAATGTCTGATATGCCGAAAATTTGACTCCTGAGCGTGATTTTTGAGCTGAATTCTGACTCTGCACCAATTTTCAGTTTCAAATTACGACTTTTTATACCGAAAATATGCCAATTACTGAAAACGGCGATGGGTCATATTTTGCCCAAACCCCTCCTGCAGTTTTCAAAATGTCTGAAATGTCGGAAATTTGACTCCTGAGCGTGATTTTTTATCCGAATTCTGACTCTCTGCACCTATTTTCAGTTTCAAATTACGACGTTTCGAACCGAAAATATGCCAATTATTGTAAACGGCAATGGGTCATATTTTGCCCAAACCCCCCTGCAGTTTTTAAAATGTCTGAAATGTCGAAAATTTGACTCCTGAGCGTGATTTTTGAGCTGAATTCTGACTCTCTGGACCTATTTTCAGTTTCAAATTTCGACGTTTCATACAGAAAATATGCCAATTACTGTAAACAACGATGGGTCATATTTTGCCCAAACCCCCCTGCAGTTTTCAAAATGTCTGAAATGTCGGAAATTTGACTCCTGAACGTGATTTGTTATCCAAATTTTGACTCTCTGCACCTATTTTCAGTTTCAAATTACGACTTTTTATACCGAAAATATGCCAATTACTGAAAACAGCGATGGGTCATATTTTGCCCAAACCCCCTTGCAGTTTTCAAAATGTCTGAAATGTCGGAAATTTGACTCCTGAGCATGATTTTTGAGCCGAATTCTGACTCTCTGCACCTATTTTCAGTTTCAAATTACGACTTTTCATACCAAAAATATGCCAATTACTGAAAACAGCGATGGGTCATATTTTGCCCAAACCCCCCTGCAGTTTTAAAAATGTCTGAAATGTCGGAAATTTGACTCCTGAGCGTGATTTTTGAGCCGAATTTTGACTCTCTGCACCTATTTTCAGTTTCAAATTACGACGTTTCATACAGAAAATATGCCAATTTCTGTTAACGGCGATGGGTCATATTTTGTCCAAACCCCCTGCAGTTTTCGAAATGTCTGAAATGTCAGAAATTTGACTCCTGAGCGTGATTTTTTATCTGAATTCTGACTCTCTGCACCTATTTTCAGTTTCAAATTACGACTTTTTATACCGAAAATATGCCAATTACTGAAAACGGCGATGGGTCATATTTTGCCCAAACCCCCCTGCAGTTTTCAAAATGTCTGAAATGTCGGAAATTTGACTACTGAGCGTGATTTTTGAGCCGAATTCTGACTCTCTGCACCTATTTTCAGTTTCAAATTACGACGTTTCATACAGAAAATATGCCAATTACTGTAAACGGCGAGGGTCATATTTTGTCCAAACCCCCCTGCAGTTTTCGAAATGTCTGAAATGTCAGAAATTTGACTCCTGAGCGTGATTTTTTATCTGAATTCTGACTCTCTGCACCTATTTTCAGTTTCAAATTACGACTTTTTGTACCGAAAATATGCCAATTACTGAAAACGGTGATGGGTCATATTTTGCCCAAACCCCCCTGCAGTTTTCAAAATGTCTGAAATGTCGGAAATTTGACTCTTGAACGTGATTTTTTATCCGAATTCTGACTCTCTGCACCTATTTTCAGTTTCAAATTACGACTTTTTATACCGAAAATATGCCAATTACTGAAAACAGCGATGGGTCATATTTTGACCCAAACCCCCCCTGCAGTTTTCAAAATGTCTGAAATGTCGGAAATTTGACCCCTGAGCGTGATTTTTGAGCCGAATTCTGACTCTCTGCACCAATTTTCAGTTTCAAATTACGACGTTTTATACCGAAAATATGCCAATTACTGTAAACGGCGATGGGTCATATTTTGCCCAAACCCTCCTGCAGTTTTCAAAATGTCTGAAATGTCGGAAATTTGACTTCTGAACGTGATTTTTTATCTGAATTCGGACTCTCTTCACTTATTTTTAGTTTCAAATTACGACTTTTTATACCGAAAATATGCCAATTACTGAAAACGGCGATGGGTCATATTTAGCCGAAACCCCCCCTGCAGTTTTTAAAATGTCTGAAATGTCGAAAATTTGACTCCTGAGCGTGATTTTTGAGCCGAATTCAGACTCTCTGCACCTATTTTCCGTTTCAAATTACGACTTTTTATTCCGAAAATATGCCAATTACTGAAAACGGCGATGGGTCATATTTTGCCGAAACCCCCCTGCAGTTTTCAAAATGTCAGAAATGTCGGAAATTTGACTCCTGAGCGTGATTTTTGAGCCGAATTCTGACTCTCTGCATCTATTTTCAGTTTCAAATTACGACGTTTCATACCGAAAATATGCCAATTGCTGAAAACGGCGATGGGTCATATTTTGCCCAAACCCTCCTGCAGTTTTTAAAATGTCTAAAATGTCGGAAACTTGACTCTTGAGCGTAAATTTTTGAGCCGAATTCTGACTCTCTGCACCAATTTTCAGTTTCAAATTACGACGTTTCATACCGACAAAATGCATATTACTGTAAACAACGATGGGTCATATTTTGCCCAAACCCCCCCTGCAGTTTTCAAAATGTCTGAAATGTCGGAAATTTGACTCCTGAACGTGATTTGTTATCCGAATTCTGAGTCTCTGCACCTAATTTCAGTTTCAAATTACGACTTTTTTTACCGAAAATATGCCAATTACTGAAAACGGCGATGGGTCATATTTTCGCCAAACACCCCAGCAGTTTTCAAAATGTCTGAAATGTCGGAAATTTGACTCCTAAACGTGATTTTTTATCCGAATTCTGACTCTCTGCACCTAATTTCAGTTTCAAATTACGACTTTTTATACCGAAAATATGCCAATTACTGAAAACGGCGATGGATCATATTTTGCCCAAACCCCCCTGCAGTTTTTGAAATGTCTGATATGTCGAAAATTTGACTCCTGAGCGTGATTTTTGAGCCTAATTCTGACTCTCTGCACCAGTTTTCAGTTTCAAATTACGACGTTTCATACAGAAAATATGCCAATTACGGTAAACGGCGATGGGTCATATTTTGCCCAATCCCCCCTGCAGTTTTCAAAATGTCTGAAATGTCGGAAATTTGACTCCTGAGCGTGATTTTTGAGCCGAATTCTGACTCTCTGCACCTATTTTCAGTTTCAAATTACGACTTTTTATACCGAAAATATGCCAATTACTGAAAACGGCGATGGGTCATATTTTGCCCAAACCCCCCTACAGTTTTCAAAATGTCAGAAATGTCGGAAATTTGACTCCTGAGCGTGACTTTTGAGCCGAATTCTGACTCTCTGCATCTATTTTCAGTTTCAAATTACGACGTTTCATACCGAAAATATGCCAATTACTGAAAACGGCGATGGGTCATATTTTGCCCAAACCCTCCTGCAGTTTTTAAAATGTCTGAAATGTCGGAAATTTGACTCCTGATCATGATTTTTGAGCCGAATTCTGACTCTCTGCACCAATTTTCAGTTTCAAATTACGACGTTTCATACCGAAAAAATGCAAATTACTGTAAACAACGATGGGTCGTATTTTGCCGAAACCCCCATGCAGTTTTCAAAATGTCTGAAATGTCGATAATTTGACTCCTGAGCGTGATTTTTTATCCGAATTCTGACTCTCTGCACCTAATTTCAGTTTCAAATTACGACTTTTTATACAGAAAATATGCCAATTACTGAAAACGGCGATGGGTCATATTTTGCCCAAACCCCCCTGCATTTTTCGAAATGTCTGAAATGTCAGAAATTTGACTCCTGAGCGTGATTTTTTATCTGAATTCTGACTCTCTGCACCTATTTTCAGTTTCAAATTACGACTTTTTATACCGAAAATATGCCAATTACTGAAAACGGCGATGGGTCATATTTTGCCCAAACCCCTCCTGCAGTTTTCAAAATGTCTGAAATGTCGGAAATTTGACTCCTGAGCGTGATTTTTGAGCCGAATTCTGACTCTCTGCACCTATTTTCAGTTTCAAATTACGACGTTTCGAACCGAAAATATGCCAATTATTGTAAACGGCGATGGGTCATATTTTGCCCAAACCCCCCTGCAGTTTTTAAAATGTCTGAAATGTCGAAAATTTGACTCCTGAGCGTGATTTTTGAGCTGAATTCTGACTCTCTGGACCTATTTTCAGTTTCAAATTTCGACGTTTCATACAGAAAATATGCCAATTACTGTAAACAACGATGGGTCATATTTTGCCCAAACCCCCCTGCAGTTTTCAAAATGTTTGAAATGTCGGAAATTTGACTCCTGAACGTGATTTGTTATCCGAATTTTGACTCTCTGCACCTATTTTCAGTTTCAAATTACGACTTTTTATACCGAAAATATGCCAATTACTGAAAACAGCGATGGGTCATATTTTGCCCAAACCCCCTTGCAGTTTTCAAAATGTCTGAAATGTCGGAAATTTGACTCCTGAGCATGATTTTTGAGCCGAATTCTGACTCTCTGCACCTATTTTCAGTTTCAAATTACGACGTTTCATACCAAAAATATGCCAATTACTGAAAACAGCGATGGGTCATATTTTGCCCAAACCCCCCTGCAGTTTTAAAAATGTCTGAAATGTCGGAAATTTGACTCCTGAGCGTGATTTTCGAGCCGAATTTTGACTCTCTGCACCTATTTTCAGTTTCAAATTACGACGTTTCATACAGAAAATATGCCAATTACTGTAAACGGCGATGGGTCATATTTTGTCCAAACCCCCCTGCAGTTTTCGAAATGTCTGAAATGTCAGAAATTTGACTCCTGAGCGTGATTTTTTATCTGAATTCTGACTCTCTGCACCTATTTTCAGTTTCAAATTACGACTTTTTATACCGAAAATATGCCAATTACTGAAAACGGCGATGGGTCATATTTTGCCCAAACCCCCCCTGCAGTTTTCAAAATGACTGAAATGTCGGAAATTTGACTCCTGAGCGTGATTTTTGAGCCGAATTCTGACTCTCTGCACCTATTTTCTGTTTCAAATTACGACGTTTCATACAGAAAATATGCCAATTACTGTAAACGGCGATGGGTCATATTTTGTCCAAACCCCCCTGCAGTTTTCGAAATGTCTGAAATGTCAGAAATTTGACTCCTGAGCGTGATTTTTTATCTGAATTCTGACTCTCTGCACCTAATTTCAGTTTCAAATTACGATTTTTTATACCGAAAATATGCCAATTACTGAAAACGGCGATGGGTCATATTTTGCCCAAACCCCCCTGCAGTTTTCAAAATGTCAGAAATGTCGGAAATTTGACTCCTGAGCGTGATTTTTGAGCCGAATTCTGACTCTCTGCATCTATTTTCAGTTTCAAATTACGACGTTTCATACCGAAAATATGCCAATTGCTGAAAACGGCGATGGGTCATATTTTGCCCAAACCCTCCTGCAGTTTTTAAAATGTCTAAAATGTCGGAAACTTGACTCTTGAGCGTAAATTTTTGAGCCGAATTCTGACTCTCTGCACCAATTTTCAGTTTCAAATTACGACGTTTCATACCGACAAAATGCATATTACTGTAAACAACGATGGGTCATATTTTGCCCAAACCCCCCTGCAGTTTTCAAAATGTCTGAAATGTCGGAAATTTGACTCCTAAACGTGATTTTTTATCCGAATTCTGACTCTCTGCACCTAATTTCAGTTTCAAATTACGACTTTTTATACCGAAAATATGCCAATTACTGAAAACGGCGATGGATCATATTTTGCCCAAACCCCCCTGCAGTTTTTGAAATGTCTGATATGTCGAAAATTTGACTCCTGAGCGTGATTTTTGAGCCTAATGCTGACTCTCTGCACCAGTTTTCAGTTTCAAATTACGACATTTCATACAGAAAATATGCCAATTACGGTAAACGGCGATGGGTCATATTTTGCCCAATCCCCCCTGCAGTTTTCAAAATGTCTGAAATGTCGGAAATTTGACTCCTGAGCGTGATTTTTGAGCCGAATTCTGACTCTCTGCACCAATTTTCAGTTTCAAATTACGACTTTTTATACCGAAAATATGCCAATTACTGAAAACGGCGATGGGTCATATTTTGCCCAAACCCCCCTACAGTTTTCAAAATGTCAGAAATGTCGGAAATTTGACTCCTGAGCGTGACTTTTGAGCCGAATTCTGACTCTCTGCATCTATTTTCAGTTTCAAATTACGACGTTTCATACCGAAAATATGCCAATTACTGAAAACGGCGATGGGTCATATTTTGCCCAAACCCTCCTGCAGTTTTTAAAATGTCTGAAATGTCGGAAATTTGACTCCTGAGCATGATTTTTGAGCCGAATTCTGACTCTCTGCACCAATTTTCAGTTTCAAATTACGACGTTTCATACCGAAAAAATGCAAATTACTGTAAACAACGATGGGTCGTATTTTGCCGAAACCCCCATGCAGTTTTCAAAATGTCTGAAATGTCGATAATTTGACTCCTGAGCGTGATTTTTTATCCGAATTCTGACTCTCTGCACCTAATTTCAGTTTCAAATTACGACTTTTTATACAGAAAATATGCCAATTACTGAAAACGGCGATGGGTCATATTTTGCCCAAACCCCCCTGCAGTTTTTGAAATGTCTGATATGCCGAAAATTTGACTCCTGAGCGTGATTTTTGAGCTGAATACTGACTCTCTGCACCAATTTTCAGTTTCAAATTACGACGTTTCATACCGAAAATATGCCAATTACGGTAAACGGCGATGTGTCATATTTTGCCCATTCCCCCCTGCAGTTTTCAAAATCTCTGAAATGTCGGAAATTTGACTCCTGAGCGTGATTTTTTATCCGAATTCTGACTATCTGCACCTATTTTCAGTTTCAATTTACGACTTTTTATACCGAAAATATGCCAATTACTGAAAACAGCGATGGGTCATATTTTGCCCAAACCCCCCTGCAGTTTTCAAAATGTCTGAAATGTCGGAAATTTGACTCCTGAGCGTGATTTTTGAGCCGAATTCTGACACTCTGCACCTATTTTCAGTTTCAAATTACGACGTTTCATACAGAAAATATGCCAATTACTATAAACGGCGATGGGTCATATTTTGCCCAAACCCCCCTGCATTTTTCGAAATGTCTGAAATGTCAGAAATTTGACTCCTGAGCGTGATTTTTTATCTGAATTCTGACTCTCTGCACCTTTTTTCAGTTTCAAATTACGACTTTTTATACCGAAAATATGCCAATTACTGAAAACGGCGATGGGTCATATTTTGCCCAAACCCCTCCTGCAGTTTTCAAAATGTCTGAAATGTCGGAAATTTGACTCCTGAGCGTGATTTTTGAGCCGAATTCTGACTCTCTGCACCTATTTTCAGTTTCAAATTACGACGTTTCGAACCGAAAATATGCCAATTATTGTAAACGGCGATGGGTCATATTTTGCCCAAACCCCCCTGCAGTTTTTAAAATGTCTGAAATGTCGAAAATTTGACCCCTGAGCGTGATTTTTGAGCTGAATTCTGACTCTCTGGACCTATTTTCAGTTTCAAATTTCGACGTTTCATACAGAAAATATGCCAATTACTGTAAACAACGATGGGTCATATTTTGCCCAAACCCCACTGCAGTTTTCAAAATGTCTGAAATGTCGGAAATTTGACTCCTGAACGTGATTTGTTATCCGAATTTTGACTCTCTGCACCTATTTTCAGTTTCAAATTACGACTTTTTATACCGAAAATATGCCAATTACTGAAAACAGCGATGGGTCATATTTTGCCCAAACCCCCTTGCAGTTTTCAAAATGTCTGAAATGTCGGAAATTTGACTCCTGAGCATGATTTTTGAGCCGAATTCTGACTCTCTGCACCTATTTTCAGTTTCAAATTACGACGTTTCATACCAAAAATATGCCAATTACTGAAAACAGCGATGGGTCATATTTTGCCCAAACCCCCCTGCAGTTTTAAAAATGTCTGAAATGTCGGAAATTTGACTCCTGAGCGTGATTTTTGAGCCGAATTTTGACTCTCTGCACCTATTTTCAGTTTCAAATTACGACGTTTCATACAGAAAATATGCCAATTACTGTAAACGGCGATGGGTCATATTTTGTCCAAACCCCCCTGCAGTTTTCGAAATGTCTGAAATGTCAGAAATTTGACTCCTGAGTGTGATTTTTTATCTGAATTCTGACTCTCTGCACCTATTTTCAGTTTCAAATTACGACTTTTTATACCGAAAATATGCCAATTACTGAAAACGGCGATGGGTCATATTTTGCCCAAACCCCCCCTGCAGTTTTCAAAATGACTGAAATGTCGGAAATTTGACTCCTGAGCGTGATTTTTGAGCCGAATTCTGACTCTCTGCACCTATTTTCAGTTTCAAATTACGACTTTTTATACCGAAAATATGCCAATTACTGAAAACGGCGATGGGTCATATTTTGCCCAAACCCCCCTGCAGTTTTCAAAATGTCTGAAATGTCGGTAATTTGAATCCTGAGCGTGATTTTTTATCCGAATTCTGACTCTCTGCACCTATTTTCAGTTTCAAATTACGACGTTTCGAACCGAAAATATGCCAATTATTGTAAACGGCGATGGGTCATATTTTGCCCAAACCCCCCTGCAGTTTTTAAAATGTTTGATATGTCGAAAATTTGACTCCTGAGCGTGATTTTTGAGCCGAATTCTGACTCTCTGCACCAGTTTTCAGTTTCAAATTACGACGTTTCATACCGAAAATATGCCAATTACGGTAAACGGCGATGGGTCATCTTTTTCCCAATCCCCCCTGCAGTTTTCAAAATGTCTAAAATGTCGGAAATTTGACTCCTGAGCGTGATTTTTTATCCGAATTCTGACTCTCTGCACCTATTTTCAGTTTCAAATTACGACTTTTTATACCGAAAATATGCCAATTACTGAAAACGGCGATGGGTCATATTTTGCCCAAACCCCCCTGCAGTTTTCAAAATGTCAGAAATGTCGGAAATTTGACTCCTGAGCGTGATTTTTGAGCCGAATTCTGACTCTCTGCACCTATTTTCAGTTTCAAATTTCGACGTTTCATACCGAAAATATGCCAATTACTGAAAACGGCGATGGGTCATATTTTGCCCAAACCCTCCTGCAGTTTTTAAAATGTCTGAAATGTCGGAAATTTGACTCCTGAACGTGATTTGTTGTCCGAATTCTGACTCTCTGCACCAATTTTCAGTTTCAAATTACGACTTTTTATACCGAAAATATGCCAATTACTGAAAACAGCGATGGGTCATATTTTGCCCAAACCCCCTTGCAGTTTTCAAAATGTCTGAAATGTCGGAAATTTGACTCCTGAGCATGATTTTTGAGCCGAATTCTGACTCTCTGCACCTATTTTCAGTTTCAAATTACGACGTTTCATACCAAAAATATGCCAATTACTGAAAACAGCGATGTGTCATATTTTGCCCAAATCCCCCTGCAGTTTTAAAAATGTCTGAAATGTCGGAAATTTGACTCCTGAGCGTGATTTTTGAGCCGAATTTTGACTCTCTGCACCTATTTTCAGTTTCAAATTACGACGTTTCATACAGAAAATATGCCAATTACTGTAAACGGCGATGGGTCATATTTTGTCCAAACCCCCCTGCAGTTTTCGAAATGTCTGAAATGTCAGAAATTTGACTCCTGAGCGTGATTTTTTATCTGAATTCTGACTCTCTGCACCTATTTTCAGTTTCAAATTACGACTTTTTATACCGAAAATATGCCAATTACTGAAAACGGCGATGGGTCATATTTTGCCCAAACCCCCCCTGCAGTTTTCAAAATGACTGAAATGTCGGAAATTTGACTCCTGAGCGTGATTTTTGAGCCGAATTCTGACTCTCTGCACCTATTTTCAGTTTCAAATTACGACGTTTCATACAGAAAATATGCCAATTACTGTAAACGGCGATGGGTCATATTTTGTCCAAACCCCCCTGCAGTTTTCGAAATGTCTGAAATGTCAGAAATTTGACTCCTGAGCGTGATTTTTTATCTGAATTCTGACTCTCTGCACCTATTTTCAGTTTCAAATTACGACTTTTTATACCGAAAATATGCCAATTTCTGAAAACGGCGATGGGTCATATTTTGCCCAAACCCCCCTGCAGTTTTCAAAATGTCTGAAATGTCGGAAATTTAACTACTGAGCGTGATTTTTTATCCGAATTCTGACTCTCTGCACCTATTATCAGTTTCAAATTACGACGTTTCATACCGAAAATATGCCAATTACTGAAAACGGCGATGGGTCATATTTTGTCCAAACCCCCCTGCAGTTTTCGAAATGTCTGAAATGTCAGAAATTTGACTCCTGAGCGTGATTTTTTATCTGAATTCTGACTCTCTGCACCTATTTTCAGTTTCAAATTACGACTTTTTATACCGAAAATATGCCAATTACTGAAAACGGCGATGGGTCATATTTTGCCCAAACCCCCCTGCAGTTTTCAAAATGTCTGAAATGTCGGAAATTTGACTACTGAGCGTGATTTTTGAGCCGAATTCTGACTCTCTGCACCTATTTTCAGTTTCAAATTACGACGTTTCATACAGAAAATATGCCAATTACTGTAAACGGCGATGGGTCATATTTTGTCCAAACCCCCCTGCAGTTTTCGAAATGTCTGAAATGTCAGAAATTTGACTCCTGAGCGTGATTTTTTATCTGAATTCTGACTCTCTGCACCTATTTTCAGTTTCAAATTACGACTTTTTATACCGAAAATATGCCAATTACTGAAAACGGTGATGGGTCATATTTTGCCCAAACCCCCCTGCAGTTTTCAAAATGTCTGAAATGTCGGAAATTTGACTCTTGAACGTGATTTTTTATCCGAATTCTGACTCTCTGCACCTATTTTCAGTTTCAAATTACGACTTTTTATACCGAAAATATGCCAATTACTGTAAACGGCGACGGGTCATATTTTGCCCAAACCCTCCTGCAGTTTTCAAAATGTCTGAAATGTCGGAAATTTGACTTCTGAACGTGATTTTTTATCTGAATTCGGACTCTCTTCACTTATTTTCAGTTTCAAATTACGACTTTTTATACCGAAAATATGCCAATTACTGTAAACGGCGATGGGTCATATTTTGCCCAAACCCCCCTGCAGTTTTCAAAATGTCTGAAATGTCGGAAATTTGACTCCTGAGCGTGATTTTTTATCCGAATTCTGACTCTCTGCACCTATTTTCAGTTTCAAATTACGACTTTTTATACCGAAAATATGCCAATTACATAAAACGGCGATGGGTCATATTTTGCCCCCCCCCCCCCTGCAGTTTTCAAAATGTCTGAAATGTCGGAAATTTGACTCCTGAGCGTGATTTTTGAGCCGAATTCTGACTCTCTGCACCTATTTTCAGTTTCAAATTACGACGTTTCATACCGGTAATATGCCAATTACGGTTAACAGCGATGGGTCATATTTTGCCCAAACCCTCCTGCAGTTTTCAAAATGTCTGAAATGTCGGAAATTTGACTCCTGAGCGTGATTTTTTATCCGAATTCTGACTCTCTGCACCTGTTTTCAGTTTCAAATTACGACTTTTTATACCGAAAATATGCCAATTACTGAAAACGGCGATGGGTCATATTTTGCCCAAACCCCCCTGCAGTTTTCAAAATGTCTGAAATGTCGGAAATTTGACTACTGAGCGTGATTTTTGAGCCGAATTCTGACTCTCTGCACCTATTTTCAGTTTCAAATTACGACGTTTCATACAGAAAATATGCCAATTACTATAAACGGCGAGGGTCATATTTTGTCCAAACCCCCCTGCAGTTTTCGAAATGTCTGAAATGTCAGAAATTTGACTCCTGAGCGTGATTTTTTATCTGAATTCTGACTCTCTGCACCTATTTTCAGTTTCAAATTACGACTTTTTATACCGAAAATATGCCAATTACTGAAAACGGTGATGGGTCATATTTTGCCCAAACCCCCCTGCAGTTTTCAAAATGTCTGAAATGTCGGAAATTTGACTCTTGAACGTGATTTTTTATCCGAATTCTGACTCTCTGCACCTATTTTCAGTTTCAAATTACGACTTTTTATACCGAAAATATGCCAATTACTGAAAACGGCGATGGGTCATATTTAGCCGAAACCCCCCCTGCAGTTTTTAAAATGTCTGAAATGTCGAAAATTTGACTCCTGAGCGTGATTTTTGAGCCGAATTCAGACTCTCTGCACCTATTTTCCGTTTCAAATTACGACTTTTTATTCCGAAAATATGCCAATTACTGAAAACGGCGATGGGTCATATTTTGCCGAAACACCCCTGCAGTTTTTAAAATGTCTAAAATGTCGGAAACTTGACTCTTGAGCGTAAATTTTTGAGCCGAATTCTGACTCTCTGCACCAATTTTCAGTTTCAAATTACGACGTTTCATACCGACAAAATGCATATTACTGTAAACAACGATGGGTCATATTTTGCCCAAACCCCCCTGCAGTTTTCAAAATGTCTGAAATGTCGGAAATTTGACTCCTGAACGTGATTTGTTATCCGAATTCTGAGTCTCTGCACCTAATTTCAGTTTCAAATTACGACTTTTTTTACCGAAAATATGCCAATTACTGAAAACGGCGATGGGTCATATTTTCGCCAAACACCCCAGCAGTTTTCAAAATGTCTGAAATGTCGGAAATTTGACTCCTAAACGTGATTTTTTATCCGAATTCTGACTCTCTGCACCTAATTTCAGTTTCAAATTACGACTTTTTATTCCGAAAATATGCCAATTACTGAAAACGGCGATGGATCATATTTTGCCCAAACCCCCCTGCAGTTTTTGAAATGTCTGATATGTCGAAAATTTGACTCCTGAGCGTGATTTTTGCCTAATTCTGACTCTCTGCACCAGTTTTCAGTTTCAAATTAAGACGTTTCATACAGAAAATATGCCAATTACGGTAAACGGCGATGGGTCATATTTTGCCCAATCCCCCCTGCAGTTTTCAAAATGTCTGAAATGTCGGAAATTTGACTCCTGAGCGTGATTTTTGAGCCGAATTCTGACTCTCTGCACCTATTTTCAGTTTCAAATTACGACTTTTTATACCGAAAATATGCCAATTACTGAAAACGGCGATCGGTCATATTTTGCCCAAACCCCCCTACAGTTTTCAAAATGTCAGAAATGTCGGAAATTTGACTCCTGAGCGTGACTTTTGAGCCGAATTCTGACTCTCTGCATCTATTTTCAGTTTCAAATTACGACGTTTCATACCGAAAATATGCCAATTACTGAAAACGGCGATGGGTCATATTTTGCCCAAACCCTCCTGCAGTTTTTAAAATGTCTGAAATGTCGGAAATTTGACTCCTGAGCATGATTTTTGAGCCGAATTCTGACTCTCTGCACCAATTTTCAGTTTCAAATTACGACGTTTCATACCGAAAAAATGCAAATTACTGTAAACAACGATGGGTCGTATTTTGCCGAAACCCCCATGCAGTTTTCAAAATGTCTGAAATGTCGATAATTTGACTCCTGAGCGTGATTTTTTATCCGAATTCTGACTCTCTGCACCTAATTTCAGTTTCAAATTACGACTTTTTATACAGAAAATATGCCAATTACTGAAAACGGCGATGGGTCATATTTTGCCCAAACCCCCCTGCAGTTTTTGAAATGTCTGATATGCCGAAAATTTGACTCCTGAGCGTGATTTTTGAGCTGAATACTGACTCTCTGCACCAATTTTCAGTTTCAAATTACGACGTTTCATACCGAAAATATGCCAATTACGGTAAACGGCGATGGGTCATATTTTGCCCAATCCCCCCTGCAGTTTTCAAAATCTCTGAAATGTCGGAAATTTGACTCCTGAGCGTGATTTTTTATCCGAATTCTGACTATCTGCACCTATTTTCAGTTTCAATTTACGACTTTTTATACCGAAAATATGCCAATTACTGAAAACAGCGATGGGTCATATTTTGCCCAAACCCCCCTGCAGTTTTCAAAATGTCTGAAATGTCAGAAATTTGACTCCTGAGCGTGATTTTTGAGCCGAATTCTGACTCTCTGCACCTATTTTCAGTTTCAAATTACGACGTTTCATACAGAAAATATGCCAATTACTGTAAACGGCGATGGGTCATATTTTGCCCAAACCCCCCTGCATTTTTCGAAATGTCTGAAATGTCAGAAATTTGACTCCTGAGCGTGATTTTTTATCTGAATTCTGACTCTCTGCACCTATTTTCAGTTTCAAATTACGACTTTTTATACCGAAAATATGCCAATTACTGAAAACGGCGATGGGTCATATTTTGCCCAAACCCCTCCTGCAGTTTTCAAAATGTCTGAAATGTCGGAAATTTGACTCCTGAGCGTGATTTTTGAGCCGAATTCTGACTCTCTGCACCTATTTTCAGTTTCAAATTACGACGTTTCGAACCGAAAATATGCCAATTATTGTAAACGGCGATGGGTCATATTTTGCCCAAACCCCCCTGCAGTTTTTAAAATGTCTGAAATGTCGAAAATTTGACTCCTGAGCGTGATTTTTTAGCTGAATTCTGACTCTCTGGACCTATTTTCAGTTTCAAATTTCGACGTTTCATACAGAAAATATGCCAATTACTGTAAACAACGATGGGTCATATTTTGCCCAAACCCCACTGCAGTTTTCAAAATGTCTGAAATGTCGGAAATTTGACTCCTGAACGTGATTTGTTATTCGAATTTTGACTCTCTGCACCTATTTTCAGTTTCAAATTACGACTTTTTATACCGAAAATATGCCAATTACTGAAAACAGCGATGGGTCATATTTTGCCCAAACCCCCCTGCAGTTTTAAAAATGTCTGAAATGTCGGAAATTTGACTCCTGAGCGTGATTTTTGAGCCGAATTTTGACTCTCTGCACCTATTTTCAGTTTCAAATTACGACGTTTCATACAGAAAATATGCCAATTACTGTAAACGGCGATGGGTCATATTTTGTCCAAACCCCCCTGCAGTTTTCGAAATGTCTGAAATGTCAGAAATTTGACTCCTGAGCGTGATTTTTTATCTGAATTCGGACTCTCTGCACCTATTTTCAGTTTCAAATTACGACTTTTTATACCGAAAATATGCCAATTACTGAAAACGGCGATGGGTCATATTTTGCCCAAACCCCCCCTGCAGTTTTCAAAATGACTGAAATGTCGGAAATTTGACTCCTGAGCGTGATTTTTGAGCCGAATTCTGACTCTCTGCACCTATTTTCAGTTTCAAATTACGACTTTTTATACCGAAAATATGCCAATTACTGAAAACGGCGATGGGTCATATTTTCGCCAAACACCCCAGCAGTTTTCAAAATGTCTGAAATGTCGGAAATTTGACTCCTAAACGTGATTTTTTATCCGAATTCTGACTCTCTGCACCTAATTTCAGTTTCAAATTACGACTTTTTATTCCGAAAATATGCCAATTACTGAAAACGGCGATGGATCATATTTTGCCCAAACCCCCCTGCAGTTTTTGAAATGTCTGATATGTCGAAAATTTGACTCCTGAGCGTGATTTTTGCCTAATTCTGACTCTCTGCACCAGTTTTCAGTTTCAAATTAAGACGTTTCATACAGAAAATATGCCAATTACGGTAAACGGCGATGGGTCATATTTTGCCCAATCCCCCCTGCAGTTTTCAAAATGTCTGAAATGTCGGAAATTTGACTCCTGAGCGTGATTTTTGAGCCGAATTCTGACTCTCTGCACCTATTTTCAGTTTCAAATTACGACTTTTTATACCGAAAATATGCCAATTACTGAAAACGGCGATCGGTCATATTTTGCCCAAACCCCCCTACAGTTTTCAAAATGTCAGAAATGTCGGAAATTTGACTCCTGAGCGTGACTTTTGAGCCGAATTCTGACTCTCTGCATCTATTTTCAGTTTCAAATTACGACGTTTCATACCGAAAATATGCCAATTACTGAAAACGGCGATGGGTCATATTTTGCCCAAACCCTCCTGCAGTTTTTAAAATGTCTGAAATGTCGGAAATTTGACTCCTGAGCATGATTTTTGAGCCGAATTCTGACTCTCTGCACCAATTTTCAGTTTCAAATTACGACGTTTCATACCGAAAAAATGCAAATTACTGTAAACAACGATGGGTCGTATTTTGCCGAAACCCCCATGCAGTTTTCAAAATGTCTGAAATGTCGATAATTTGACTCCTGAGCGTGATTTTTTATCCGAATTCTGACTCTCTGCACCTAATTTCAGTTTCAAATTACGACTTTTTATACAGAAAATATGCCAATTACTGAAAACGGCGATGGGTCATATTTTGCCCAAACCCCCCTGCAGTTTTTGAAATGTCTGATATGCCGAAAATTTGACTCCTGAGCGTGATTTTTGAGCTGAATACTGACTCTCTGCACCAATTTTCAGTTTCAAATTACGACGTTTCATACCGAAAATATGCCAATTACGGTAAACGGCGATGGGTCATATTTTGCCCAATCCCCCCTGCAGTTTTCAAAATCTCTGAAATGTCGGAAATTTGACTCCTGAGCGTGATTTTTTATCCGAATTCTGACTATCTGCACCTATTTTCAGTTTCAATTTACGACTTTTTATACCGAAAATATGCCAATTACTGAAAACAGCGATGGGTCATATTTTGCCCAAACCCCCCTGCAGTTTTCAAAATGTCTGAAATGTCAGAAATTTGACTCCTGAGCGTGATTTTTGAGCCGAATTCTGACTCTCTGCACCTATTTTCAGTTTCAAATTACGACGTTTCATACAGAAAATATGCCAATTACTGTAAACGGCGATGGGTCATATTTTGCCCAAACCCCCCTGCATTTTTCGAAATGTCTGAAATGTCAGAAATTTGACTCCTGAGCGTGATTTTTTATCTGAATTCTGACTCTCTGCACCTATTTTCAGTTTCAAATTACGACTTTTTATACCGAAAATATGCCAATTACTGAAAACGGCGATGGGTCATATTTTGCCCAAACCCCTCCTGCAGTTTTCAAAATGTCTGAAATGTCGGAAATTTGACTCCTGAGCGTGATTTTTGAGCCGAATTCTGACTCTCTGCACCTATTTTCAGTTTCAAATTACGACGTTTCGAACCGAAAATATGCCAATTATTGTAAACGGCGATGGGTCATATTTTGCCCAAACCCCCCTGCAGTTTTTAAAATGTCTGAAATGTCGAAAATTTGACTCCTGAGCGTGATTTTTGAGCTGAATTCTGACTCTCTGGACCTATTTTCAGTTTCAAATTTCGACGTTTCATACAGAAAATATGCCAATTACTGTAAACAACGATGGGTCATATTTTGCCCAAACCCCACTGCAGTTTTCAAAATGTCTGAAATGTCGGAAATTTGACTCCTGAACGTGATTTGTTATCCGAATTTTGACTCTCTGCACCTATTTTCAGTTTCAAATTACGACTTTTTATACCGAAAATATGCCAATTACTGAAAACAGCGATGGGTCATATTTTGCCCAAACCCCCCTGCAGTTTTAAAAATGTCTGAAATGTCGGAAATTTGACTCCTGAGCGTGATTTTTGAGCCGAATTTTGACTCTCTGCACCTATTTTCAGTTTCAAATTACGACGTTTCATACAGAAAATATGCCAATTACTGTAAACGGCGATGGGTCATATTTTGTCCAAACCCCCCTGCAGTTTTCGAAATGTCTGAAATGTCAGAAATTTGACTCCTGAGCGTGATTTTTTATCTGAATTCGGACTCTCTGCACCTATTTTCAGTTTCAAATTACGACTTTTTATACCGAAAATATGCCAATTACTGAAAACGGCGATGGGTCATATTTTGCCCAAACCCCCCCTGCAGTTTTCAAAATGACTGAAATGTCGGAAATTTGACTCCTGAGCGTGATTTTTGAGCCGAATTCTGACTCTCTGCACCTATTTTCAGTTTCAAATTACGACTTTTTATACCGAAAATATGCCAATTACTGAAAACGGCGATGGGTCATATTTTGCCCAAACCCCCCTGCAGTTTTCAAAATGTCTGAAATGTCGGTAATTTGACTCCTGAGCGTGATTTTTTATCCGAATTCTGACTCTCTGCACCTATTTTCAGTTTCAAATTACGAATTTTTATACCGAAAATATGACAATTACTGAAAACGGCGAGGGTCATATTTTGCCCAAACCCCTCCTGCAGTTTTCAAAATGTCTGAAATGTCGGAAATTTGACTCCTGAGCGTGATTTTTGAGCCGAATTCTGACTCTCTGCACCTATTTTCAGTTTCAAATTACGACGTTTCGAACCGAAAATATGCCAATTATTGTAAACGGCGATGGGTCATATTTTGCCCAAACCCCCCTGCAGTTTTTAAAATGTCTGATATGTCGAAAATTTGACTCCTGAGCGTGATTTTTGAGCCGAATTCTGACTCTCTGCACCAGTTTTCAGTTTCAAATTACGACGTTTCATACCGAAAATATGCCAATTACGGTAAACGGCGATGGGTCATCTTTTTCCCAATCCCCCCTGCAGTTTTCAAAATGTCTGAAATGTCGGAAATTTGACTCCTGAGCGTGATTTTTTATCCGAATTCTGACTCTCTGCACCTATTTTCAGTTTCAAATTACGACTTTTTATACCGAAAATATGCCAATTACTGAAAACGGCGATGGGTCATATTTTGCCCAAACCCCCCTGCAGTTTTCAAAATGTCAGAAATGTCGGAAATTTGACTCCTGAGCGTGATTTTTGAGCCGAATTCTGACTCTCTGCACCTATTTTCAGTTTCAAATTTCGACGTTTCATACCGAAAATATGCCAATTACTGAAAACGGCGATGGGTCATATTTTGCCCAAACCCTCCTGCAGTTTTTAAAATGTCTGAAATGTCGGAAATTTGACTCCTGAACGTGATTTGTTGTCCGAATTCTGACTCTCTGCACCAATTTTCAGTTTCAAATTACGACTTTTTATACCGAAAATATGCCAATTACTGAAAACAGCGATGGGTCATATTTTGCCCAAACCCCCTTGCAGTTTTCAAAATGTCTGAAATGTCGGAAATTTGACTCCTGAGCATGATTTTTGAGCCGAATTCTGACTCTCTGCACCTATTTTCAGTTTCAAATTACGACGTTTCATACCAAAAATATGCCAATTACTGAAAACAGCGATGTGTCATATTTTGCCCAAATCCCCCTGCAGTTTTAAAAATGTCTGAAATGTCGGAAATTTGACTCCTGAGCGTGATTTTTGAGCCGAATTTTGACTCCCTGCACCTATTTTCAGTTTCAAATTACGACGTTTCATACAAAAAATATGCCAATTACTGTAAACGGCGATGGGTCATATTTTGTCCAAACCCCCCTGCAGTTTTCGAAATGTCTGAAATGTCAGAAATTTGACTCCTGAGCGTGATTTTTTATCTGAATTCTGACTCTCTGCACCTATTTTCAGTTTCAAATTACGACTTTTTATACCGAAAATATGCCAATTACTGAAAACGGCGATGGGTCATATTTTGCCCAAACCCCCCCTGCAGTTTTCAAAATGACTGAAATGTCGGAAATTTGACTCCTGAGCGTGATTTTTGAGCCGAATTCTGACTCTCTGCACCTATTTTCAGTTTCAAATTACGACGTTTCATACAGAAAATATGCCAATTACTGTAAACGGCGATGGGTCATATTTTGTCCAAACCCCCCTGCAGTTTTCGAAATGTCTGAAATGTCAGAAATTTGACTCCTGAGCGTGATTTTTTATCTGAATTCTGACTCTCTGCACCTATTTTCAGTTTCAAATTACGACTTTTTATACCGAAAATATGCCAATTACTGAAAACGGCGATGGGTCATATTTTGCCCAAACCCCCCTGCAGTTTTCAAAATGTCTGAAATGTCGGAAATTGACTACTGAGCGTGATTTTTTATCCGAATTCTGACTCTCTGCACCTATTATCAGTTTCAAATTACGACGTTTCATACCGAAAATATGCCAATTACTGAAAACGGCGATGGGTCATATTTTGTCCAAACCCCCCTGCAGTGTTCGAAATGTCTGAAATGTCAGAAATTTGACTCCTGAGCGTGATTTTTTATCTGAATTCTGACTCTCTGCACCTATTTTCAGTTTCAAATTACGACTTTTTATACCGAAAATATGCCAATTACTGAAAACGGCGATGGGTCATATTTTGCCCAAACCCCCCTGCAGTTTTCAAAATGTCTGAAATGTCGGAAATTTGACTACTGAGCGTGATTTTTGAGCCGAATTCTGACTCTCTGCACCTATTTTCAGTTTCAAATTACGACGTTTCATACAGAAAATATGCCAATTACTGAAAACAGCGATGGGTCATATTTTGCCCAAACCCCCCTGCAGTTTTAAAAATGTCTGAAATGTCGGAAATTTGACTCCTGAGCGTGATTTTTGAGCCGAATTTTGACTCTCTGCACCTATTTTCCGTTTCAAATTACGACGTTTCATACAGAAAATATGCCAATTACTGTAAACGGCGATGGGTCATATTTTGTCCAAACCCCCCTGCAGTTTTCGAAATGTCTGAAATGTCAGAAATTTGACTCCTGAGCGTGATTTTTTATCTGAATTCGGACTCTCTGCACCTATTTTCAGTTTCAAATTACGACTTTTTATACCGAAAATATGCCAATTACTGAAAACGGCGATGGGTCATATTTTGCCCAAACCCCCCCTGCAGTTTTCAAAATGACTGAAATGTCGGAAATTTGACTCCTGAGCGTGATTTTTGAGCCGAATTCTGACTCTCTGCACCTATTTTCAGTTTCAAATTACGACTTTTTATACCGAAAATATGCCAATTACTGAAAACGGCGATGGGTCATATTTTGCCCAAACCCCCCTGCAGTTTTCAAAATGTCTGAAATGTCGGTAATTTGACTCCTGAGCGTGATTTTTTATCCGAATTCTGACTCTCTGCACCTATTTTCAGTTTCAAATTACGAATTTTTATACCGAAAATATGCCAATTACTGAAAACGGCGAGGGTCATATTTTGCCCAAACCCCTCCTGCAGTTTTCAAAATGTCTGAAATGTCGGAAATTTGACTCCTGAGCGTGATTTTTGAGCCGAATTCTGACTCTCTGCACCTATTTTCAGTTTCAAATTACGACGTTTCGAACCGAAAATATGCCAATTATTGTAAACGGCGATGGGTCATATTTTGCCCAAACCCCCCTGCAGTTTTTAAAATGTCTGATATGTCGAAAATTTGACTCCTGAGCGTGATTTTTGAGCCGAATTCTGACTCTCTGCACCAGTTTTCAGTTTCAAATTACGACGTTTCATACCGAAAATATGCCAATTACGGTAAACGGCGATGGGTCATCTTTTTCCCAATCCCCCCTGCAGTTTTCAAAATGTCTGAAATGTCGGAAATTTGACTCCTGAGCGTGATTTTTTATCCGAATTCTGACTCTCTGCACCTATTTTCAGTTTCAAATTACGACTTTTTATACCGAAAATATGCCAATTACTGAAAACAGCGATGGGTCATATTTTGCCCAAACCCCCCTGCAGTTTTCAAAATGTCAGAAATGTCGGAAATTTGACTCCTGAGCGTGATTTTTGAGCCGAATTCTGACTCTCTGCACCTATTTTCAGTTTCAAATTTCGACGTTTCATACCGAAATATGCCAATTACTGAAAACGGCGATGGGTCATATTTTGCCCAAACCCTCCTGCAGTTTTTAAAATGTCTGAAATGTCGGAAATTTGACTCCTGAACGTGATTTGTTGTCCGAATTCTGACTCTCTACACCAATTTTCAGTTTCAAATTACGACTTTTTATACCGAAAATATGCCAATTACTGAAAACAGCGATGGGTCATATTTTGCCCAAACCCCCTTGCAGTTTTCAAAATGTCTGAAATGTCGGAAATTTGACTCCTGAGCATGATTTTTGAGCCGAATTCTGACTCTCTGCACCTATTTTCAGTTTCAAATTACGACGTTTCATACCAAAAATATGCCAATTACTGAAAACAGCGATGTGTCATATTTTGCCCAAATCCCCCTGCAGTTTTAAAAATGTCTGAAATGTCGGAAATTTGACTCCTGAGCGTGATTTTTGAGCCGAATTTTGACTCTCTGCACCTATTTTTAGTTTCAAATTACGACGTTTCATACAGAAAATATGCCAATTACTGTAAACGGCGATGGGTCATATTTTGTCCAAACCCCCCTGCAGTTTTCGAAATGTCTGAAATGTCAGAAATTTGACTCCTGAGCGTGATTTTTTATCTGAATTCTGACTCTCTGCACCTATTTTCAGTTTCAAATTACGACTTTTTATACCGAAAATATGCCAATTACTGAAAACGGCGATGGGTCATATTTTGCCCAAACCCCCCCCTGCAGTTTTCAAAATGACTGAAATGTCGGAAATTTGACTCCTGAGCGTGATTTTTGAGCCGAATTCTGACTCTCTGCACCTATTTTCAGTTTCAAATTACGACGTTTCATACAGAAAATATGCCAATTACTGTAAACGGCGATGGGTCATATTTTGTCCAAACCCCCCTGCAGTTTTCGAAATGTCTGAAATGTCAGAAATTTGACTCCTGAGCGTGATTTTTTATCTGAATTCTGACTCTCTGCACCTATTTTCAGTTTCAAATTACGACTTTTTATACCGAAAATATGCCAATTACTGAAAACGGCGATGGGTCATATTTTGCCCAAACCCCCCTGCAGTTTTCAAAATGTTTGAAATGTCGGAAATTGACTACTGAGCGTGATTTTTTATCCGAATTCTGACTCTCTGCACCTATTATCAGTTTCAAATTACGACGTTTCATACCGAAAATATGCCAATTACTGAAAACGGCGATGGGTCATATTTTGTCCAAACCCCCCTGCAGTTTTCGAAATGTCTGAAATGTCAGAAATTTGACTCCTGAGCGTGATTTTTTATCTGAATTCTGACCCTCTGCACCTATTTTCAGTTTCAAATTACGACTTTTTATACCGAAAATATGCCAATTACTGAAAACGGCGATGGGTCATATTTTGCCCAAACCCCCCTGCAGTTTTCAAAATGTCTGAAATGTCGGAAATTTGACTACTGAGCGTGATTTTTGAGCCGAATTCTGACTCTCTGCACCTATTTTCAGTTTCAAATTACGACGTTTCATACAGAAAATATGCCAATTACTGTAAACGGCGATGGGTCATATTTTGTCCAAACCCCCCTGCAGTTTTCGAAATGTCTGAAATGTCAGAAATTTGACTCCTGAGCGTGATTTTTTATCTGAATTCTGACTCTCTGCACCTATTTTCAGTTTCAAATTACGACTTTTTATACCGAAAATATGCCAATTACTGAAAACGGTGATGGGTCATATTTTGCCCAAACCCCCCTGCAGTTTTCAAAATGTCTGAAATGTCGGAAATTTGACTCTTGAACGTGATTTTTTATCCGAATTCTGACTCTCTGCACCTATTTTCAGTTTCAAATTACGACTTTTTATACCGAAAATATGCCAATTACTGAAAACGGCGATGGGTCATATTTTGCCCAAACCCCCCCTGCAGTTTTCAAAATGTCTGAAATGTCGGAAATTTGTCTCCTGAGCGTGATTTTTGAGCCGAATTCTGACTCTCTGCACCAATTTTCAGTTTCAAATTACGACGTTTTATACCGAAAATATGCCAATTACTGTAAACGGCGATGGGTCATATTTTGCCCAAACCCTCCTGCAGTTTTCAAAATGTCTGAAATGTCGGAAATTTGACTTCTGAACGTGATTTTTTATCTGAATTCGGACTCTCTTCACTTATTTTCAGTTTCAAATTACGACTTTTTATACCGAAAATATGACAATTACTGTAAACGGCGATGGGTCATATTTTGTCCAAACCCCCCTGCAGTTTTCAAAATGTCTGAAATGTCGGAAATTTGACTCCTGAGCGTGATTTTTTATCCGAATTCTGACTCTCTGCACCTATTTTCAGTTTCAAATTACGACTTTTTATACCGAAAATATGCCAATTACATAAAACGGCGATGGGTCATATTTTGCTCCCCCCCCTGCAGTTTTCAAAATGTCTGAAATGTCGGAAATTTGACTCCTGAGCGTGATTTTTGAGCCGAATTCTTACTCTCTGCACCTATTTTCAGTTTCAAATTACGACGTTTCATACCGATAATATGCCAATTACGGTTAACAGCGATGGGTCATATTTTGCCCAAACCCCCCTGCAGTTTTCAAAATGTCTGAAATGTCGGAAATTTGACTCCTGAGCGTGATTTTTTATCCGAATTCTGACTCTCTGCACCTGTTTTCAGTTTCAAATTACGACTTTTTATACCGAAAATATGCCAATTACTGAAAACGGCGATGGGTCATATTTTGCCCAAACCCCCCTGCAGTTTTCAAAATGTCTGAAATGTCGGAAATTTGACTATTGAGCGTGATTTTTGAGCCGAATTCTGACTCTCTGCACCTATTTTCAGTTTCAAATTACGACTTTTCATACCGAAAATATGCCAATTACGGTAAACGGCGATGGGTCATATTTTGCCCAAACGCCCCTGCAGTTTTCAAAATGTCTGAAATGTCGGAAATGTCGGAAATTTGACTCCTGAACGTGATTTGTTATCCGAATTCTGACTCTCTGCACCTTTTTTTAGTTTCAAATTACGACTTTTTATACCGAAAATATGCCAATTACTGAAAACGGCGATGGGTCATATTTTGCCCAAACCCCCCTGCAGTTTTCAAATTGTCTGAAATGTCGGAAATTTGACTCCTAAACGTGATTTTTTATCCGAATTCTGACTCTCTGCACCTAATTTCAGTTTCAAATTACGACTTTTTATACAGAAAATATGTCAATTACTGAAAACGGCGATGGGTCATATTTTGCCCAAACCCCCCTGCAGTTTTCAAAATGTCTGAAATGTCGGAAATTTGACTACTGAGCGTGATTTTTGAGCCGAATTCTGACTCTCTGCACCTATTTTCAGTTTCAAATTACGACGTTTCATACAGAAAATATGCCAATTACTGTAAACGGCGATGGGTCATATTTTGTCCAAACCCCCCTGCAGTTTTCGAAATGTCTGAAATGTCAGAAATTTGACTCCTGAGCGTGATTTTTTATCTGAATTCTGACTCTCTGCACCTATTTTTAGTTTCAAATTACGACTTTTTATACCGAAAATATGCCAATTACTGAAAACGGTGATGGGTCATATTTTGCCCAAACCCCCCTGCAATTTTCAAAATGTCTGAAATGTCGGAAATTTGACTCTTGAACGTGATTTTTTATCCGAATTCTGACTCTCTGCACCTATTTTCAGTTTCAAATTACGACTTTTTATACCGAAAATATGCCAATTACTGAAAACGGTGATGGGTCATATTTTGCCCAAACCCCCCTGCAGTTTTCAAAATGTCTGAAATGTCGGAAATTTGACTCTTGAACGTGATTTTTTATCCGAATTCTGACTCTCTGCACCTATTTTCAGTTTCAAATTACGACTTTTTATACCGAAAATATGCCAATTACTGAAAACGGCGATGGGTCATATTTTGCCCAAACCCCCCCTGCAGTTTTCAAAATGTCTGAAATGTCGGAAATTTGTCTCCTGAGCGTGATTTTTGAGCCGAATTCTGACTCTCTGCACCAATTTTCAGTTTCAAATTACGACGTTTTATACCGAAAATATGCCAATTACTGTAAACGGCGATGGGTCATATTTTGCCCAAACCCCCCTGCAGTTTTCGAAATGTCTGAAATGTCAGAAATTTGACTCCTGAGCGTGATTTTTTATCTGAATTCTGACTCTCTGCACCTATTTTCAGTTTCAAATTACGACTTTTTATACCGAAAATATGCCAATTACTGAAAACGGTGATGGGTCATATTTTGCCCAAACCCCCCTGCAGTTTTCAAAATGTCTGAAATGTCGGAAATTTGACTCTTGAACGTGAATTTTATCCGAATTCTGACTCTCTGCACCTATTTTCAGTTTCAAATTACGACTTTTTATACCGAAAATATGCCAATTACTGAAAACGGCGATGGGTCATATTTTGCCCAAACCCCCCCTGCAGTTTTCAAAATGTCTGAATTGTCGGAAATTTGTCTCCTGAGCGTGATTTTTGAGCCGAATTCTGACTCTCTGCACCAATTTTCAGTTTCAAATTACGACGTTTTATACCGAAAATATGCCAATTACTGTAAACGGCGATGGGTCATATTTTGCCCAAACCCTCCTGCAGTTTTCAAAATGTCTGAAATGTCGGAAATTTGACTTCTGAACGTGATTTTTTATCTGAATTCGGACTCTCTTCACTTATTTTCAGTTTCAAATTACGACTTTTTATACCGAAAATATGACAATTACTGTAAACGGCGATGGGTCATATTTTGCCCAAACCCCCCTGCAGTTTTCAAAATGTCTGAAATGTCGGAAATTTGACTCCTGAGCGTGATTTTTGAGCCGAATTCTTACTCTCTGCACCTATTTTCAGTTTCAAATTACGACGTTTCATACCGATAATATGCCAATTACGGTTAACAGCGATGGGTCATATTTTGCCCAAACCCCCCTGCAGTTTTCAAAATGTCTGAAATGTCGGAAATTTGACTCCTGAGCGTGATTTTTTATCCGAATTCTGACTCTCTGCACCTGTTTTCAGTTTCAAATTACGACTTTTTATACCGAAAATATGCCAATTACTGAAAACGGCGATGGGTCATATTTTGCCCAAACCCCCCTGCAGTTTTCAAAATGTCTGAAATGTCGGAAATTTGACTCCTGAACGTGATTTTGTATCCGAATTCTGACTCTCTGCACCAATTTTCATTTTCAAATTACGAATTTTTATACCGAAAATATGCCAATTACTGAAAATGGCGATGGGTCATATTTTGCCCAAACCCCCCTGCAGTTTTCAAAATGTCTGAAATGTCGGAAATTTGACTCCTAAACGTGATTTTTTATCCGAATTCTGACTCTCTGCACCTAATTTCAGTTTCAAATTACGACTTTTTATACAGAAAATATGTCAATTACTGAAAACGGCGATGGGTCATATTTTGCCCAAACCCCCCTGCAGTTTTTGAAATGTCTGATATGTCGAAAATTTGACTCCTGAGCGTGGTTTTTGAGCCGAATTCTGACTCTCTGCACCTATTTTCAGTTTCAAATTACGACGTTTCATACCAAAAATATGCCAATTACGGTAAAGGCGATGGGTCATATTTTGCCCAAACCCCCCTGCAGTTTTCAAAATGTCTGAAATGTCGGAAATTTGACTCCTGAGCATGATTTTTTTTCTGAATTCTGACTCTCTGCACCAATTTTCAGTTTCAAATTACGACTTTTTATTCCGAAAATATGCCAATTACTGAAAACGGCGATGGGTCATATTTTGCCCAAACCCCCCTGCAGTTTTCAAAATGTCTGAAATGTCGGAAATTTGACTCCTGAGCGTGATTTTTGAGCCGAATTCTGACTCTCTGCACCTATTTTCAGTTTCAAATTACGACGTTTCATACCGAAAATATGCCAATTACGGTAAACGGCGATGGGTCATATTTTGCCCAAACCCCCCTGCAGTTTTCAAAATGTCTGAAATGTCGAAAATTTGACTCCTGAGCGTGATTTTTGAGCCGAAATCTGACTCTCTGCACCTATTTTCAGTTTCAAATTACGACGTTTCATACCGAAAATATGCCAATTACTGAAAACAGCGATGGGTCATATTTTTCCCAAACCCCCCTGCAGTTTTTAAAATGTCTGAAATGTCGGAAATTTGACTCCTGAGCGTGATTTTTTGAGCCGAATTCTGACTCTCTGCACCTATTTTCAGTTTCAAATTACGACGTTTCATACAGAAAATATGCCAATTACTGAAAACGGCGATGGGTCATATTTTGCCCAAACCCCACTGCAGTTTTCGAAATGTCTGAAATGTCAGAAATTTGACTCCTGAGCGTGATTTTTTATCTGAATTCTGACTCTCTGCACCTATTTTCAGTTTCAAATTACGACTTTTTATACCGAAAATATGCCAATTACTGAAAACGGCGATGGGTCATATTTTGCCCAAACCCCCCTGCAGTTTTCAAAATGTCTGAAATGTCGGTAATTTCACTCCTGAGCGTGATTTTTTATCCGAATTCTGACTCTCTGCACCTATTTTCAGTTTCAAATTACGACTTTTTATACCGAAAATATGCCAATTACTGAAAACGGCGAGGGTCATATTTTGCCCAAACCCCTCCTGCAGTTTTCAAAATGTCTGAAATGTCGGAAATTTGACTCCTGAGCGTGATTTTTGAGCCGAATTCTGACTCTCTGCACCTATTTTCAGTTTCAAATTACGACGTTTCGAACCGAAAATATGCCAATTATTGTAAACGGCGATGGGTCATATTTTGCCCAAACCCCCCTGCAGTTTTTAAAATGTCTGAAATGTCGAAAATTTTACTCCTGAGCGTGATTTTTGAGCTGAATTCTGACTCTCTGCACCAATTTTCAGTTTCAAATTACGACGTTTCATACCGAAAGTATGCCAATTACGGTAAACGGCGATGGGTCATATTTTTCCCAATCCCCCCTGCAGTTTTCAAAATGTCTGAAATGTCGGAAATTTGACTCCTGAGCGTGATTTTTTATCCGAATTCTGACTCTCTGCACCTATTTTCAGTTTCAAATTACGACTTTTTATACCGAAAATATGCCAATTACTGAAAACAGCGATGGGTCATATTTTGCCCAAACCCCCCTGCAGTTTTCAAAATGTCTGAAATGTCGGAAATTTGACTCCTGAGCGTGATTTTTGAGCCGAATTCTGACTCTCTGCACCTATTTTCAGTTTCAAATTTCGACGTTTCATACAGAAAATATGCCAATTACTATAAACAACGATGGGTCATATTTTGCGCAAACCCCCCTGCAGTTTTCAAAATGTCTGAAATGTCGGAAATTTGACTCCTGAACGTGATTTGTTATCCGAATTTTGACTCTCTGCACCTATTTTCAGTTTCAAATTACGAATTTTTATACCGAAAATATGCCAATTACTGAAAACAGCGATGGGTCATATTTTGCCCAAACCCCCTTGCAGTTTTCAAAATGTCTGAAATGTCGGAAATTTGACTCCTGAGCATGATTTTTGAGCCGAATTCTGACTCTCTGCACCTATTTTCAGTTTCAAATTACGACGTTTCATACCAAAAATATGCCAATTACTGAAAACAGCGATGTGTCATATTTTGCCCAAACCCCCCTGCAGTTTTAAAAATGTCTGAAATGGCGGAAATTTGACTCCTGAGCGTGATTTTTGAGCCGAATTTTGACTCTCTGCACCTATTTTCAGTTTCAAATTACGACGTTTCATACAGAAAATATGCCAATTACTGTAAACGGGTGATGGGTCATATTTTGCCCAAACCCCCCTGCAGTTTTCAAAATGTCTGAAATGTCGGAAATTTGACTCCTGAGCGTGATTTTTTATCCGAATTCTGACTCTCTGCACCTATTTTCAGTTTCAAATTACGACTTTTTATACCGAAAATATGCCAATTACTGAAAACAGCGATGGGTCATATTTTGCCCAAACCCCCCTGCAGTTTTCAAAATGTCTGAAATGTCGGAAATTTGACTCCTGAGCGTGATTTTTGAGCCGAATTCTGACTCTCTGCACCTATTTTCAGTTTCAAATTTCGACGTTTCATACAGAAAATATGCCAATTACTATAAACAACGATGGGTCATATTTTGCGCAAACCCCCCTGCAGTTTTCAAAATGTCTGAAATGTCGGAAATTTGACTCCTGAACGTGATTTGTTATCCGAATTTTGACTCTCTGCACCTATTTTCAGTTTCAAATTACGAATTTTTATGCCGAAAATATGCCAATTACTGAAAACAGCGATGGGTCATATTTTGCCCAAACCCCCTTGCAGTTTTCAAAATGTCTGAAATGTCGGAAATTTGACTCCTGAGCATGATTTTTGAGCCGAATTCTGACTCTCTGCACCTATTTTCAGTTTCAAATTACGACGTTTCATACCAAAAATATGCCAATTACTGAAAACAGCGATGTGTCATATTTTGCCCAAACCCCCCTGCAGTTTTAAAAATGTCTGAAATGTCGGAAATTTGACTCCTGAGCGTGATTTTTGAGCCGAATTTTGACTCTCTGCACCTATTTTCAGTTTCAAATTACGACGTTTCATACAGAAAATATGCCAATTACTGTAAACGGGTGATGGGTCATATTTTGCCCAAACCCCCCTGCAGTTTTCAAAATGTCTGAAATGTCGGAAATTTGACTCCTGAGCGTGATTTTTTATCCGAATTCTGACTCTCTGCACCTATTTTCAGTTTCAAATTACGACTTTTTATACCGAAAATATGCCAATTACATAAAACGGCGATGGGTCATATTTTGCCCCCCCCCCTGCAGTTTTCAAAATGTCTGAAATGTCGGAAATTTGACTCCTGAACGTGATTTTGTATCCGAATTCTGACTCTCTGCACCAATTTTCATTTTCAAATTACGAATTTTTATACCGAAAATATGCCAATTACTGAAAATGGCGATGGGTCATATTTTGCCAAAACCCCCCTGCAGTTTTCAAAATGTCTGAAATGTCGGAAATTTGACTCCTGAGCGTGATTTTTGGAGCCGAATTCTGACTCTCTGCACCTATTTTCAGTTTCAAATTACGACTTTTCATACCGAAAATATGCCAATTACGGTAAACGGCGATGGGTCATATTTTGCCCAAACCCCCCTGCAGTTTTCAAAATGTCTGAAATGTCGGAAATTTGACTCCTGAACGTGATTTGTTATCCAAATTCTGACTCTCTGCACCTTTTTTCAGTTTCAAATTACGACTTTTTATACCGAAAATATGCCAATTACTGAAAACGGCGATGGGTCATATTTTGCCCAAACCCTCCTGCAGTTTTCAAAATGTCTGAAATGTCGGAAATTTGACTCCTAAACGTGATTTTTTATCCGAATTCTGACTCTCTGCACCTAATTTCAGTTTCAAATTACGACTTTTTATACAGAAAATATGTCAATTACTGAAAACGGCGATGGGTCATATTTTGCCCAAACCCCCCTGCAGTTTTTGAAATGTCTGATATGTCGAAAATTTGACTCCTGAGCGTGGTTTTTGAGCCGAATTCTGACTCTCTGCACCTATTTTCAGTTTCAAATTACGACGTTTCATACCAAAAATATGCCAATTACGGTAAAGGCGATGGGTCATATTTTGCCCAAACCCCCCTGCAGTTTTCAAAATGTCTGAAATGTCGGAAATTTGACTCCTGAGCGTGATTTTTGAGCCGAATTCTGACTCTCTGCACCTATTTTCAGTTTCAAATTACGACGTTTCATACCGAAAATATGCCAATTACGGTAAACAACGATAGGTCATATTTTGCCCAAACCCCCCTGCAGTTTTCAAAATGTCTGAGATGTCGGAAATTTGACTCCTGAGCGTGATTTTTTATCCGAATTCTGACTCTCTGCACCTATTTTCAGTTTCAAATTACGAATTTTTATACCGAAAATATGCCAATTACTGAAAACGGCGATGGGTCATATTTTGCCCAAACCCCCCTGCAGTTTTCAAAATGTCTGAAATGTCGGAAATTTGACTCCTGAACGTGATTTTGTATCCGAATTCTGACTCTCTGCACCAATTTTCATTTTCAAATTACGAATTTTTATATCGAAAATATGCCAATTACTGAAAATGGCGATGGGTCATATTTTGCCCAAACCCCCCTGCAGTTTTCAAAATGTCTGAAATGTCGGAAATTTGACTCCTGAGCGTGATTTTTGAGCCGAATTCTGACTCTCTGCACCTATTTTCAGTTTCAAATTACGACTTTTTATACCGAAAATATGCCAATTACGGTAAACGGCGATGGGTCATATTTTCCCCAAACCCCCCTGCAGTTTTCAAAATGTCTGAAATGTCGGAAATTTGACTCCTGAGCGTGATTTTTTATCCGAATTCTGACTCTCTGCACCTATTTTCACTTTCAAATTACGACTTTTTATACCGAAAATATGCCAATTACTGAAAACGGCGATGGGTCATATTTTGCCCAAACCCCCCTGCAGTTTTCAAAATGTCTGAAATGTCGGAAATTTGACTACTAAACGTGATTTTTTATCCGAATTCTGACTCTCTGCCCCTAATTTCAGTTTCAAATTACGACTTTTTATACAGAAAATATGTCAATTACTGAAAACGGCGATGGGTCATATTTTGCCCAAACCCCCCTGCAGTTTTTGAAATGTCTGATATGTCGAAAATTTGACTCCTGAGCGTGGTTTTTGAGCCGAATTCTGACTCTCTGCACCTATTTTCAGTTTCAAATTACGACGTTTCATACCAAAAATATGCCAATTACGGTAAAGGCGATGGGTCATATTTTGCACAAACCCCCCTGCAGTTTTCAAAATGTCTGAAATGTCGGAAATTTGATTCATGAGCGTGATTTTTTATCCGAATTCTGAGTCTCTGCACCTATTTTCAGTTTCAAATTACGACTTTTTATACCGAAAATATGCCAATTACTGAAAACGGCGATGGGTCATATTTTGCCTAAACCCCCCTGCAGTTTCCAAAATGTCTGAAATGTCGGAAATTTGACTCTTGAACGTGATTTTGTATCCGAATTCTGACTCTCTGCACCAATTTTCATTTTCAAATTACGAATTTTTATACCGAAAATATGAAAATTACTGAAAATGGCGATGGGTCATATTTTGCCCAAACCCCCCTGCAGTTTTCAAAATGTCTGAAATGTCGGAAATTTGACTCCTAAACGTGATTTTTGAGCCGAATTCTGACTCTCTGCACCTATTTTCAGTTTCAAATTACGACTTTTCATACCGAAAATATTCCAATTACGGTAAACGGCGATGGGTCATATTTTGCGCAAACCTCCCTGCAGTTTTCAAAATGTCTGAAATGTCGGAAATTTGACTCCTGAACGTGATTTGTTATCCGAATTCTGACTCTCTGCACCTTTTTTCAGTTTCAAATTACGACTTTTTATACCGAAAATATGCCAATTACTGAAAACGGCGATGGGTCATATTTTGCCCAAACCCCCCTGCAGTTTTCAAAATGTCTGAAATGTCGGAAATTTGACTCCTGAGCGTGATTTTTGAGCCGAATTCTGACTCTCTGCACCTATTTTCAGTTTCAAATTACGACGTTTCATACCGAAAATATGCCAATTACGGTAAACGGCGATGGGTCATATTTTGCCCAAACCCCCCTGCAGTTTTCAAAATGTCTGAAATGTCGGAAATTTGACTCCTGAGCGTGATTTTTTATCTGAATTCTGACTCTCTGCACCTATTTTCAGTTTCAAATTACGACTTTTTATACCGAAAATATGCCAATTACTGAAAACGGCGATGGGTCATATTTTGCCCAAACCCCCCTGCAGTTTTCAAAATGTCTGAAATGTCGGAAATTTGACTACTGAGCGTGATTTTTTATCCGAATTCTGACTCTCTGCACCTATTATCAGTTTCAAATTACGACGTTTCATACCGAAAATATGCCAATTACTGAAAACGGCGATGGGTCATATTTTGTCCAAACCCCCCTGCAGTTTTCGAAATGTCTGAAATGTCAGAAATTTGACTCCTGAGCGTGATTTTTTATCTGAATTCTGACTCTCTGCACCTATTTTCAGTTTCAAATTACGACTTTTTATACCGAAAATATGCCAATTACTGAAAACGGCGATGGGTCATATTTTGCCCAAACCCCCCTGCAGTTTTCAAAATGTCTGAAATGTCGGAAATTTGACTACTGAGCGTGATTTTTGAGCCGAATTCTGACTCTCTGCACCTATTTTCAGTTTCAAATTACGACGTTTCATACAGAAAATATGCCAATTACTGTAAACGGCGATGGGTCATATTTTGTCCAAACCCCCCTGCAGTTTTCGAAATGTCTGAAGTGTCAGAAATTTGACTCCTGAGCGTGATTTTTTATCTGAATTCTGACTCTCTGCACCTATTTTCAGTTTCAAATTACGACTTTTTATACCGAAAATATGCCAATTACTGAAAACGGTGATGGGTCATATTTTGCCCAAACCCCCCTGTAGTTTTCAAAATGTCTGAAATGTCGGAAATTTGACTCTTGAACGTGATTTTTTATCCGAATTCTGACTCTCTGCACCTATTTTCAGTTTCAAATTACGACTTTTTATACCGAAAATATGCCAATTACTGAAAACGGCGATGGGTCATATTTTGCCCAAACCCCCCCTGCAGTTTTCAAAATGTCTGAAATGTCGGAAATTTGACTCCTGAGCGTGATTTTTGAGCCGAATTCTGACTCTCTGCACCAATTTTCAGTTTCAAATTACGACGTTTTATACCGAAAATATGCCAATTACTGTAAACGGCGATGGGTCATATTTTGCCCAAACCCTCCTGCAGTTTTCAAAATGTCTGAAATGTCGGAAATTTGACTTCTGAACGTGATTTTTTATCTGAATTCGGACTCTCTTCACTTATTTTCAGTTTCAAATTACGACTTTTTATACCGAAAATATGCCAATTACTGAAAACGGCGATGGGTCATATTTTGCCCAATCCCCCCCCCCCCTGCAGTTTTCAAAATGTCTGAAATGTCGGAAATATGACTCCTGAGCGTGATTTTTGAGACGAATTCTGACTCTCTGCACCTATTTTCAGTTTCATATTACGACTTTTTTTACCGAAAATATGCCAATTACTGAAAACGGCGATGTGTCATATTTTGCCCAAACCCCCCTGCAGTTTTTAAAATGTCTGAAATGTCAGAAATTTGACTCCTGAGCGTGATTTTTGAGCCGAATTCTGACTCTCTGCACCAATTTTCAGTTTCAAATTACGACGTTTCATACCGAAAATATGCCAATTACTGTAAACGGCGATGGGTCATATTTTGCCCAAACCCCCCTGCAGTTTTCAAAATGTCTGAAATGTCGGAAATTTGACTCCTGAGCGTGATTTTTTATCCGAATTCTGACTCTCTGCACCTATTTTCAGTTTCAAATTACGACTTTTTATACCGAAAATATGCCAATTACATAAAACGGCGATGGGTCATATTTTGCCCCCCCCCCCTGCAGTTTTCAAAATGTCTGAAATGTCGGAAATTTGACTCCTGAGCGTGATTTTTGAGCCGAATTCTGACTCTCTGCACCTATTTTCAGTTTCAAATTACGACGTTTCATACCGAAAATATGCCAATTACGGTTAACGGCGATGGGTCATATTTTGCCCAAACCCCCCTGCAGTTTTCAAAATGTCTGAAATGTCGGAAATTTGACTCCTGAGCGTGATTTTTTATCCGAATTCTGACTCTCTGCACCTGTTTTCAGTTTCAAATTACGACTTTTTATACCGAAAATATGCCAATTACTGAAAACGGCGATGGGTCATATTTTGCCCAAACCCCCCTGCAGTTTTCAAAATGTCTGAAATGTCGGAAATTTGACTCCTGAACGTGATTTTGTATCCGAATTCTGACTCTCTGCACCAATTTTCATTTTCAAATTACGAATTTTTATACCGAAAATATGCCAATTACTGAAAATGGCGATGGGTCATATTTTGCCCAAACCCCCCTGCAGTTTTCAAAATGTCTGAAATGTCGGAAATTTGACTCCTAAACGTGATTTTTTATCCGAATTCTGACTCTCTGCACCTAATTTCAGTTTCAAATTACGACTTTTTATACAGAAAATATGTCAATTACTGAAAACGGCGATGGGTCATATTTTGCCCAAACCCCCCTGCAGTTTTTGAAATGTCTGATATGTCGAAAATTTGACTCCTGAGCGTGGTTTTTGAGCCGAATTCTGACTCTCTGCACCTATTTTCAGTTTCAAATTACGACGTTTCATACCAAAAATATGCCAATTACGGTAAAGGCGATGGGTCATATTTTGCCCAAACCCCCCTGCAGTTTTCGAAATGTCGGAAATGTCGGAAATTTGACTCCTGAGCGTGATTTTTTTTCCGAATACTGACTCTCTGCACCAATTTTCAGTTTCAAATTACGACTTCTTATACCGAAAATATGCCAATTACTGAAAACGGCGATGGGTCATATTTTGCCCAAACCCCCCTGCAGTTTTCAAAATGTCTGAAATGTCGGAAATTTGACTCCTGAGCGTGATTTTTGAGCCGAATTCTGACTCTCTGCACCTATTTTCAGTTTCAAATTACGACGTTTCATACCGAAAATATGCCAATTACGTTAAACGGCGATGGGTCATATTTTGCCCAAACCCCCCTGCAGTTTTCAAAATGTCTGAAATGTCGGAAATTTGACTCCTGAGCGTGATTTTTTATCCGAATTCTGACTCTCTGCACCTATTTTCAGTTTCAAATTACGACTTTTTATACCGAAAATATGCCAATTACTGAAAACGGCGATGGGTCATATTTTGCCCAAACCCCCCTGCAGTTTTCAAAATGTCTGAAATGTCGGAAATTTGACTCCTGAACGTGATTTTGTATCCGAATTCTGACTCTCTGCACCAATTTTCATTTTCAAATTACGAATTTTTATACCGAAAATATGCCAATTACTGAAAATGGCGATGGGGTCATATTTTGCCCAAACCCCCCTGCAGTTTTCAAAATGTCTGAAATGTCGGAAATTTGACTCCTGAGCGTGATTTTTGAGCCGAATTCTGACTCTCTGCACCTATTTTCAGTTTCAAATTACGACTTTTCATACCGAAAATATGCCAATTACGGTAAACGGCGATGGGTCATATTTTGCCCAAACCCCCCTGCAGTTTTCAAAATGTCTGAAATGTCGGAAATTTGACTCCTGAGCGTGATTTTTTATCCGAATTCTGACTCTCTGCACCTATTTTCAGTTTCAAATTACGACTTTTTATACCGAAAATATGCCAATTACTGAAAACGGCGATGGGTCATATTTTGCCCAAACCCCCCTGCAGTTTTCAAAATGTCTGAAATGTCGGAAATTTGACTCCTAAACGTGATTTTTTATCCGAATTCTGACTCTCTGCCCCTAATTTCAGTTTCAAATTAGGACTTTTTATACAGAAAATATGTCAATTACTGAAAACGGCGATGGGTCATATTTTGCCCAAACCCCCCTGCAGTTTTTGAAATGTCTGATATGTCGAAAATTTGACTCCTGAGCGTGGTTTTTGAGCCGAATTCTGACTCTCTGCACCTATTTTCAGTTTCAAATTACGACGTTTCATACCAAAAATATGCCAATTACGGTAAAGGCGATGGGTCATATTTTGCCCAAACCCCCCTGCAGTTTTCAAAATGTCTGAAATGTCGGAAATTTGACTCATGAGCGTGATTTTTGAGCCGAATTCTGACTCTCTGCACCTATTTTCAGTTTCAAATTACGACTTTTCATACCGAAAATATGCCAATTACGGTAAACGGCGATGGGTCATATTTTGTGCAAACCCCCCTGCAGTTTTCAAAATGTCTGAAATGTCGGAAATTTGACTCCTGAACGTGATTTGTTATCCGAATTCTGACTCTCTGCACCTTTTTTCAGTTTCAAATTACGACTTTTTATACCGAAAATATGCCAATTACTGAAAACGGCGATGGGTCATATTTTGCCCAAACCCCCCTGCAGTTTTCAAAATGTCTGAAATGTCGGAAATTTGACTCCTGAGCGTGATTTTTGAGCCGAATTCTGACTCTCTGCACCTATTTTCAGTTTCAAATTACGACGTTTCATACTGAAAATATGCCAATTACTGTAAACGGCGATGGGTCATATTTTGCCCAAACCCCCCTGCAGTTTTCAAAATGTCTGAAATGTGGGAAATTTGACTCCTGAGCGTGATTTTTTATCCGAATTCTGACTCTCTGCACCTATTTTCAGTTTCAAATTACGACTTTTTATACCGAAAATATGCCAATTACTGAAAACGGCGATGGGTCATATTTTGCCCAAACCTCCCTGCAGTTTTCAAAATGTCTGAAATGTCGGAAATTTGACTCCTGAACGTGATTTTGTATCCGAATTCTGACTCTCTGCACCAATTTTCATTTTCAAATTACGAATTTTTATACCGAAAATATGCCAATTACTGAAAATGGCGATGGGTCATATTTTGTCCAAACCCCCCTGCAGTTTTCAAAATGTCTGAAATGTCGGAAATTTGACTCCTGAGCGTGATTTTTGAGCCGAATTCTGACTCTCTGCACCTATTTTCAGTTTCAAATTACGACTTTTCATACCGAAAATATGCCAATTGCGGTAAACGGCGATGGGTCATATTTTGCCCAAACCCCCCTGCAGTTTTCAAAATGTCTGAAATGTCGGAAATTTGACTCCTGAGCGTGATTTTTTATCCGAATTCTGACTCTCTGCACCTATTTTCAGTTTCAAATTACGACTTTTTATACCGAAAATATGCCAATTACTGAAAACGGCGATGGGTCATATTTATGCCCAAACCCCCCTGCAGTTTTCAAAATGTCTGAAATGTCGGAAATTTGACTCCTGAACGTGATTTTTTATCCGAATTCTGACTCTCTGCACCTAATTTCAGTTTCAAATTACGACTTTTTATACAGAAAATATGTCAATTACTGAAAACGGCGATGGGTCATATTTTGCCCAAACCCCCCTGCAGTTTTGCAAATGTCTGAAATGTCGAAAATTTGACTCCTGAGCGTGATTTTTGAGCCGAATTCTGACTCTCTGCACCTATTTTCAGTTTCAAATTACGACGTTTCATACATAAAATATGCCAATTACTGTAAACGGCGATGGGTCATATTTTGCCCAAACCCCCCTGCAGTTTTTCAAAATGTCTGAAATGTCGGAAATTTGACTCCTGAGCGTGATTTTTGAGCCGAATTCTGACTCTCTGCACCTATTTTCAGTTTCAAATTACGACTTTTCATACCGAAAATATGCCAATTACTGAAAACGGCGATGGGTCATATTTTGCCCAAACCCCCCTGCAGTTTTCAAAATGTCTGAAATGTCGGAAATTTGACTCCTGAACGTGATTTTTTATCCGAATTCTGACTCTCTGCACCTATTTTCAGTTTCAAATTACGACTTTTTATACCGAAAATATGCCAATTACTGAAAACGGCGATGGGTCATATTTTGCCCAAACCCCCCTGCAGTTTTCAAAATGTCTGAAATGTCGGAAATTTGACTCCTGAGCGTGATTTTTGATCCGAATTCTGACTCTCTGCACCTATTTTCAGTTTCAAATTACGACTTTTATACCGAAAATATGCCAATTACTGAAAACGGCGATGGGTCATATTTTGCCCAAACCCCCCTGCAGTTTTCAAAATGTCTGAAATGTCGGAAATTTGACTCCTGAGCGTGATTTTTGAGCCGAATTCTGACTCTCTGCACCTATTTTCAGTTTCAAATTACGACTTTTCATACCGAAAATATGCCAATTACTGTAAACGGCGATGGGTCATATTTTGCCCAAACCCCCCTGCAGTTTTCAAAATGTCTGAAATGTCGGAAATTTGACTCCTGAACGTGATTTTTTATCCGAATTCTGACTCTCTGCACCTATTTTCAGTTTCAAATTACGACTTTTTATACCGAAAATATGCCAATTACTGAAAACGGCGATGGGTCATATTTTGCCCAAACCCCCCTGCAGTTTTCAAAATGTCTGAAATGTCGGAAATTTGACTCCTGAGCGTGATTTTTTATCCGAATTCTGACTCTCTGCACCTATTTTCAGTTTCAAATTACGACTTTTTATACAGAAAATATGCCAATTACTGAAAACGGCGATGGGTCATATTTTGCCCAAACCCCCCTGCAGTTTTCAAAATGTCTGAAATGTCGGAAATTTGACTCCTGAGCGTGATTTTTTATCCGAATTCTGACTCTCTGCACCTATTTTCAGTTTCAAATTACGACTTTTTATACAGAAAATATGCCAATTACTGAAAACGGCGATGGGTCATATTTTGCCCAAACCCCCCTGCAGTTTTCAAAATGTCTGAAATGTCGGAAATTTGACTCCTGAACGTGATTTTTTATCCGAATTCTGACTCTCTGCACCTATTTTCAGTTTCAAATTACGACTTTTTATACCGAAAATATGCCAATTACTGAAAACGGCGATGGGTCATATTTTGCCCAAACCCCCCTGCAGTTTTCAAAATGTCTGAAATGTCGGAAATTTGACTCCTGAACGTGATTTTTTATCCGAATTCTGACTCTCTGCACCTATTTTCAGTTTCAAATTACGACTTTTTATACAGAAAATATGTCAATTACTGAAAACGGCGATGGGTCATATTTTGCCCAAACCCCCCTGCAGTTTTCAAAATGTCTGAAATGTCGGAAATTTGACTCCTGAGCGTGATTTTTTATCCGAATTCTGACTCTCTGCACCTATTTTCAGTTTCAAATTACGACTTTTTATACAGAAAATATGCCAATTACTGAAAACGGCGATGGGTCATATTTTGCCCAAACCCCCCTGCAGTTTTCAAAATGTCTGAAATGTCGGAAATTTGACTCCTGAACGTGATTTTTTATCCGAATTCTGACTCTCTGCACCTATTTTCAGTTTCAAATTACGACTTTTTATACCGAAAATATGCCAATTACTGAAAACGGCGATGGGTCATATTTTGCCCAAACCCCCCTGCAGTTTTCAAAATGTCTGAAATGTCGGAAATTTGACTCCTGAGCGTGATTTTTGAGCCGAATTCTGACTCTCTGCACCTATTTTCAGTTTCAAATTACGACGTTTTATACAGAAAATATGCCAATTACTGTAAACGGCGATGGGTCATATTTTGCCCAAACCCCCCTGCAGTTTTCAAAATGTCTGAAATGTCGGAAATTTGACTCTGAACGTGATTTTTTATCCGAATTCTGACTCTCTGCACCTATTTTCAGTTTCAAATTACGACTTTTTATACCGAAAATATGCCAATTACTGAAAACGGCGATGGGTCATATTTTGCCCAAACCCCCCTGCAGTTTTCAAAATGTCTGAAATGTCGGAAATTTGACTCCTGAGCGTGATTTTTTATCCGAATTCTGACTCTCTGCACCTATTTTCAGTTTCAAATTACGACTTTTTATACCGAAAATATGCCAATTACTGAAAACGGCGATGGGTCATATTTTGCCCAAACCCCCCTGCAGTTTTCAAAATGTCTGAAATGTCGGAAATTTGACTCCTGAGCGTGATTTTTGATCCGAATTCTGACTCTCTGCACCTATTTTCAGTTTCAAATTACGACGTTTTATACCGAAAATATGCCAATTACTGTAAAACGGTGATGGGTCATATTTTGCCCAAACCCCCCTGCAGTTTTCAAAATGTCTGAAATGTCGGAAATTTGACTCCTGAGCGTGATTTTTTATCCGAATTCTGACTCTCTGCACCTATTTTCAGTTTCAAATTACGACTTTTTATACCGAAAATATGCCAATTACTGAAAACGGCGATGGGTCATATTTTGCCCAAACCCCCCCTGCAGTTTTCAAAATGTCTGAAATGTCGGAAATTTGACTCCTGAACGTGATTTTGTATCCGAATTCTGACTCTCTGCACCAATTTTCAGTTTCAAATTACGACTTTTTATACCGAAAATATGCCAATTACTGAAAACGGCGATGGGTCATATTTTGCCCAAACCCCCCTGCAGTTTTCAAAATGTCTGAAATGTCGGAAATTTGACTCCTGAGCGTGATTTTTGAGCCGAATTCTGACTCTCTGCACCTATTTTCAGTTTCAAATTACGACTTTTTATACCGAAAATATGCCAATTACTGTAAACGGCGATGGGTCATATTTTGCCCAAACCCCCCTGCAGTTTTCAAAATGTCTGAAATGTCGGAAATTTGACTCCTGAACGTGATTTTTTATCCGAATTCTGACTCTCTGCACCTATTTTCAGTTTCAAATTACGACTTTTTATACCGAAAATATGCCAATTACTGAAAACGGCGATGGGTCATATTTTGCCCAAACCCCCCTGCAGTTTTCAAAATGTCTGAAATGTCGGAAATTTGACTCCTGAAGCGTGATTTTTTATCCGAATTCTGACTCTCTGCACCTAATTTTCAGTTTCAAATTACGACTTTTTATACCGAAAATATGCCAATTACTGTAAACGGCGATGGGTCATATTTTGCCCAAACCCCCCTGCAGTTTTCAAAATGTCTGAAATGTCGGAAATTTGACTCCTGAGCGTGATTTTTGAGCCGAATTCTGACTCTCTGCACCTATTTTCAGTTTCAAATTACGACTTTTCATACCGAAAATATGCCAATTACGGTAAACGGCGATGGGTCATATTTTGCCCAAACCCCCCTGCAGTTTTCAAAATGTCTGAAATGTCGGAAATTTGACTCCTGAGCGTGATTTTTTATCCGAATTCTGACTCTCTGCACCAATTTTCAGTTTCAAATTACGACTTTTTATACCGAAAATATGCCAATTACTGAAAACGGCGATGGGTCATATTTTGCCCAAACCCCCCTGCAGTTTTCAAAATGTCTGAAATGTCGGAAATTTGACTCCTGAGCGTGATTTTTGAGCCGAATTCTGACTCTCTGCACCTATTTTCAGTTTCAAATTACGACGTTTCATACCGAAAATATGCCAATTACGGTAAACGGCGATGGGTCATATTTTGCCCAAACCCCCCTGCAGTTTTCAAAATGTCTGAAATGTCGGAAATTTGACTCCTGAGCGTGATTTTTGATCCGAATTCTGACTCTCTGCACCTATTTTCAGTTTCAAATTACGACTTTTCATACCGAAAATATGCCAATTACTGAAAACGGCGATGGGTCATATTTTGCCCAAACCCCCCTGCAGTTTTCAAAATGTCTGAAATGTCGGAAATTTGACTCCTGAGCGTGATTTTTTGAGCCGAATTCTGACTCTCTGCACCTATTTTCAGTTTCAAATTACGACGTTTCATACAGAAAATATGCCAATTACTGAAAACGGCGATGGGTCATATTTTGCCCAAACCCCACTGCAGTTTTCGAAATGTCTGAAATGTCAGAAATTTGACTCCTGAGCGTGATTTTTTATCTGAATTCTGACTCTCTGCACCTATTTTCAGTTTCAAATTACGACTTTTTATACCGAAAATATGCCAATTACTGAAAACGGCGATGGGTCATATTTTGCCCAAACCCCCCTGCAGTTTTCAAAATGTCTGAAATGTCGGTAATTTGCACTCCTGAGCGTGATTTTTTATCCGAATTCTGACTCTCTGCACCTATTTTCAGTTTCAAATTACGACTTTTTATACCGAAAATATGCCAATTACTGAAAACGGCGATGGGTCATATTTTGCCCAAACCCCTCCTGCAGTTTTCAAAATGTCTGAAATGTCGGAAATTTGACTCCTGAGCGTGATTTTTGAGCCGAATTCTGACTCTCTGCACCTATTTTCAGTTTCAAATTACGACGTTTCATACCGAAAATATGCCAATTACTGTAAACGGCGATGGGTCATATTTTGCCCAAACCCCCCTGCAGTTTTTCAAAATGTCTGAAATGTCGAAAATTTGACTCCTGAGCGTGATTTTTGAGCTGAATTCTGACTCTCTGCACCTAATTTTCAGTTTCAAATTACGACGTTTCATACCGAAAATATGCCAATTACGGTAAACGGCGATGGGTCATATTTTGCCCAAACCCCCCTGCAGTTTTCAAAATGTCTGAAATGTCGGAAATTTGACTCCTGAGCGTGATTTTTTGATCCGAATTCTGACTCTCTGCACCTATTTTCAGTTTCAAATTACGACTTTTCATACCGAAAATATGCCAATTACTGAAAACGGCGATGGGTCATATTTTGCCCAAACCCCCCTGCAGTTTTCAAAATGTCTGAAATGTCGGAAATTTGACTCCTGAGCGTGATTTTTGAGCCGAATTCTGACTCTCTGCACCTATTTTCAGTTTCAAATTACGACGTTTCATACCGAAAATATGCCAATTACTGATAAACAGCGATGGGTCATATTTTGCCCAAACCCCCCTGCAGTTTTCAAAATGTCTGAAATGTCGGAAATTTGACTCCTGAGCGTGATTTTTTATCCGAATTCTGACTCTCTGCACCTATTTTCAGTTTCAAATTACGACTTTTATACCGAAAATATGCCAATTACTGAAAACAGGCGATGGGTCATATTTTGCCCAAACCCCCTGCAGTTTTCAAAATGTCTGAAATGTCGGAAATTTGACTCCTGAGCGTGATTTTTGAGCCGAATTCTGACTCTCTGCACCTATTTTCAGTTTCAAATTACGACGTTTCATACCGAAAATATGCCAATTACTGAAAACGGCGATGGGTCATATTTTGCCCAAACCCCCCTGCAGTTTTAAAATGTCTGAAATGTCGGAAATTTGACTCCTGAGCGTGATTTTTGAGCCGAATTCTGACTCTCTGCACCTATTTTCAGTTTCAAATTACGACGTTTCATACCGAAAATATGCCAATTACTGTAAACGGCGATGGGTCATATTTTGCCCAAACCCCCCTGCAGTTTTCAAAATGTCTGAAATGTCGGAAATTTGACTCCTGAGCGTGATTTTTTATCCGAATTCTGACTCTCTGCACCTATTTTCAGTTTCAAATTACGACTTTTTATACCGAAAATATGCCAATTACTGAAAACAGCGATGGGTCATATTTTGCCCAAACCCCCCTGCAGTTTTCAAAATGTCTGAAATGTCGGAAATTTGACTCCTGAGCGTGATTTTTGAGCCGAATTCTGACTCTCTGCACCTATTTTCAGTTTCAAATTACGACGTTTCATACAGAAAATATGCCAATTACTATAAACAACGATGGGTCATATTTTGCGCAAACCCCCCTGCAGTTTTCAAAATGTCTGAAATGTCGGAAATTTGACTCCTGAACGTGATTTGTTATCCGAATTCTGACTCTCTGCACCTATTTTCAGTTTCAAATTACGAATTTTTATACCGAAAATATGCCAATTACTGAAAACAGCGATGGGTCATATTTTGCCCAAACCCCCCTTGCAGTTTTCAAAATGTCTGAAATGTCGGAAATTTGACTCCTGAGCAGTGATTTTTGAGCCGAATTCTGACTCTCTGCACCTATTTTCAGTTTCAAATTACGACGTTTCATACCAGAAAATATGCCAATTACTGAAAACAGCGATGGGTCATATTTTGCCCAAACCCCCCTGCAGTTTTCAAAATGTCTGAAATGTCGGAAATTTGACTCCTGAGCGTGATTTTTGAGCCGAATTTTGACTCTCTGCACCTATTTTCAGTTTCAAATTACGACGTTTTCATACAGAAAATATGCCAATTACTGTAAACAGGCTGATGGGTCATATTTTGCCCAAACCCCCTGCAGTTTTCAAAATGTCTGAAATGTCGGAAATTTGACTCCTGAGCGTGATTTTTGAGCCGAATTCTGACTCTCTGCACCTATTTTCAGTTTCAAATTACGACGTTTTCATACCGAAAATATGCCAATTACTGAAAACAGGCGATGTGTCATATTTTGCCCAACCCCCCCTGCAGTTTTCAAAATGTCTGAAATGTCGGAAATTTGACTCCTGAGCGTGATTTTTGTAGCCGAATTCTGACTCTCTGCACCTATTTTCAGTTTCAAATTACGACGTTTTCATACAGAAAATATGCCAATTACTGTAAACGGGTGATGGGTCATATTTTGCCCAAACCCCCCTGCAGTTTTCAAAATGTCTGAAATGTCGGAAATTTGACTCCTGAGCGTGATTTTTTATCCGAATTCTGACTCTCTGCACCTATTTTCAGTTTCAAATTACGACTTTTCATACCGAAAATATGCCAATTACTGAAAACAGGCGATGGGTCATATTTTGCCCAAACCCCCCTGCAGTTTTCAAAATGTCTGAAATGTCGGAAATTTGACTCCTGAGCGTGATTTTTGAGCCGAATTCTGACTCTCTGCACCTATTTTCAGTTTCAAATTTCGACGTTTCATACAGAAAATATGCCAATTACTATAAACAACGATGGGTCATATTTTGCGCAAACCCCCCTGCAGTTTTCAAAATGTCTGAAATGTCGGAAATTTGACTCCTGAACGTGATTTGTTATCCGAATTTTGACTCTCTGCACCTATTTTCAGTTTCAAATTACGAATTTTTATGCCGAAAATATGCCAATTACTGAAAACAGCGATGGGTCATATTTTGCCCAAACCCCCTTGCAGTTTTCAAAATGTCTGAAATGTCGGAAATTTGACTCCTGAGCATGATTTTTGAGCCGAATTCTGACTCTCTGCACCTATTTTCAGTTTCAAATTACGACGTTTCATACCAAAAATATGCCAATTACTGAAAACAGCGATGTGTCATATTTTGCCCAAACCCCCCTGCAGTTTTAAAAATGTCTGAAATGTCGGAAATTTGACTCCTGAGCGTGATTTTTGAGCCGAATTTTGAATCTCTGCACCTATTTTCAGTTTCAAATTACGACGTTTCATACAGAAAATATGCCAATTACTGTAAACGGGTGATGGGTCATATTTTGCCCAAACCCCCCTGCAGTTTTCAAAATGTCTGAAATGTCGGAAATTTGACTCCTGAGCGTGATTTTTTATCCGAATTCGGACTCTCTGCACCTATTTTCAGTTTCAAATTACGACTTTTTATACCGAAAATATGCCAATTACATAAAACGGCGATGGGTCATATTTTGCCCCCCCCCCCCTGCAGTTTTCAAAATGTCTGAAATGTCGGAAATTTGACTCCTGAACGTGATTTTGTATCCGAATTCTGACTCTCTGCACCAATTTTCATTTTCAAATTACGAATTTTTATACCGAAAATATGCCAATTACTGAAAATGGCGATGGGTCATATTTTGCCCAAACCCCCCTGCAGTTTTCAAAATGTCTGAAATGTCGGAAATTTGACTCCTGAGCGTGATTTTTGGAGCCGAATTCTGACTCTCTGCACTTATTTTCAGTTTCAAATTACGACTTTTCATACCGAAAATATGCCAATTACGGTAAACGGCGATGGGTCATATTTTGCCCAAACCCCCCTGCAGTTTTCAAAATGTCTGAAATGTCGGAAATTTGACTCCTGAACGTGATTTGTTATCCAAATTCTGACTCTCTGCACCTTTTTTCAGTTTCAAATTACGACTTTTTATACCGAAAATATGCCAATTACTGAAAACGGCGATGGGTCATATTTTGCCCAAACCCTCCTGCAGTTTTCAAAATGTCTGAAATGTCGGAAATTTGACTCCTAAACGTGATTTTTTATCCGAATTCTGACTCTCTGCACCTAATTTCAGTTTCAAATTACGACTTTTTATACAGAAAATATGTCAATTACTGAAAACGGCGATGGGTCATATTTTGCCCAAACCCCCCTGCAGTTTTTGAAATGTCTGATATGTCGAAAATTTGACTCCTGAGCGTGGTTTTTGAGCCGAATTCTGACTCTCTGCACCTATTTTCAGTTTCAAATTACGACGTTTCATACCAAAAATATGCCAATTACGGTAAAGGCGATGGGTCATATTTTGCCCAAACCCCCCTGCAGTTTTCAAAATGTCTGAAATGTCGGAAATTTGACTCCTGAGCATGATTTTTTTTCTGAATTCTGACTCTCTGCACCAATTTTCAGTTTCAAATTACGACTTTTTATTCCGAAAATATGCCAATTACTGAAAACGGCGATGGGTCATATTTTGCCCAAACCCCCCTGCAGTTTTCAAAATGTCTGAAATGTCGGAAATTTGACTCCTGAGCGTGATTTTTGAGCCGAATTCTGACTCTCTGCACCTATTTTCAGTTTCAAATTACGACGTTTCATACCGAAAATATGCCAATTACGGTAAACGGCGATGGGTCATATTTTGCCCAAACCCCCCTGCAGTTTTCAAAATGTCTGAAATGTCGAAAATTTGACTCCTGAGCGTGATTTTTGAGCCGAATTCTGACTCTCTGCACCTATTTTCAGTTTCAAATTACGACGTTTCATACCGAAAATATGCCAATTACTGAAAACAGCGATGGGTCATATTTTTCCCAAACCCCCCTGCAGTTTTTAAAATGTCTGAAATGTCGGAAATTTGACTCCTGAGCGTGATTTTTTGAGCCGAATTCTGACTCTCTGCACCTATTTTCAGTTTCAAATTACGACGTTTCATACAGAAAATATGCCAATTACTGAAAACGGCGATGGGTCATATTTTGCCCAAACCCCACTGCAGTTTTCGAAATGTCTGAAATGTCAGAAATTTGACTCCTGAGCGTGATTTTTTATCTGAATTCTGACTCTCTGCACCTATTTTCAGTTTCAAATTACGACTTTTTATACCGAAAATATGCCAATTACTGAAAACGGCGATGGGTCATATTTTGCCCAAACCCCCCTGCAGTTTTCAAAATGTCTGAAATGTCGGTAATTTCACTCCTGAGCGTGATTTTTTATCCGAATTCTGACTCTCTGCACCTATTTTCAGTTTCAAATTACGACTTTTTATACCGAAAATATGCCAATTACTGAAAACGGCGAGGGTCATATTTTGCCCAAACCCCTCCTGCAGTTTTCAAAATGTCTGAAATGTCGGAAATTTGACTCCTGAGCGTGATTTTTGAGCCGAATTCTGACTCTCTGCACCTATTTTCAGTTTCAAATTACGACGTTTCGAACCGAAAATATGCCAATTATTGTAAACGGCGATGGGTCATATTTTGCCCAAACCCCCCTGCAGTTTTTAAAATGTCTGAAATGTCGAAAATTTTACTCCTGAGCGTGATTTTTGAGCTGAATTCTGACTCTCTGCACCAATTTTCAGTTTCAAATTACGACGTTTCATACCGAAAGTATGCCAATTACGGTAAACGGCGATGGGTCATATTTTTCCCAATCCCCCCTGCAGTTTTCAAAATGTCTGAAATGTCGGAAATTTGACTCCTGAGCGTGATTTTTTATCCGAATTCTGACTCTCTGCACCTATTTTCAGTTTCAAATTACGACTTTTTATACCGAAAATATGCCAATTACTGAAAACAGCGATGGGTCATATTTTGCCCAAACCCCCCTGCAGTTTTCAAAATGTCTGAAATGTCGGAAATTTGACTCCTGAGCGTGATTTTTGAGCCGAATTCTGACTCTCTGCACCTATTTTCAGTTTCAAATTTCGACGTTTCATACAGAAAATATGCCAATTACTATAAACAACGATGGGCCATATTTTGCGCAAACCCCCCTGCAGTTTTCAAAATGTCTGAAATGTCGGAAATTTGACTCCTGAACGTGATTTGTTATCCGAATTTTGACTCTCTGCACCTATTTTCAGTTTCAAATTACGAATTTTTATACCGAAAATATGCCAATTACTGAAAACAGCGATGGGTCATATTTTGCCCAAACCCCCTTGCAGTTTTCAAAATGTCTGAAATGTCGGAAATTTGACTCCTGAGCATGATTTTTGAGCCGAATTCTGACTCTCTGCACCTATTTTCAGTTTCAAATTACGACGTTTCATACCAAAAATATGCCAATTACTGAAAACAGCGATGTGTCATATTTTGCCCAAACCCCCCTGCAGTTTTAAAAATGTCTGAAATGTCGGAAATTTGACTCCTGAGCGTGATTTTTGAGCCGAATTTTGACTCTCTGCACCTATTTTCAGTTTCAAATTACGACGTTTCATACAGAAAATATGCCAATTACTGTAAACGGGTGATGGGTCATATTTTGCCCAAACCCCCCTGCAGTTTTCAAAATGTCTGAAATGTCGGAAATTTGACTCCTGAGCGTGATTTTTTATCCGAATTCTGACTCTCTGCACCTATTTTCAGTTTCAAATTACGACTTTTTATACCGAAAATATGCCAATTACTGAAAACAGCGATGGGTCATATTTTGCCCAAACCCCCCTGCAGTTTTCAAAATGTCTGAAATGTCGGAAATTTGACTCCTGAGCGTGATTTTTGAGCCGAATTCTGACTCTCTGCACCTATTTTCAGTTTCAAATTTCGACGTTTCATACAGAAAATATGCCAATTACTATAAACAACGATGGGTCATATTTTGCGCAAACCCCCCTGCAGTTTTCAAAATGTCTGAAATGTCGGAAATTTGACTCCTGAACGTGATTTGTTATCCGAATTTTGACTCTCTGCACCTATTTTCAGTTTCAAATTACGAATTTTTATGCCGAAAATATGCCAATTACTGAAAACAGCGATGGGTCATATTTTGCCCAAACCCCCTTGCAGTTTTCAAAATGTCTGAAATGTCGGAAATTTGACTCCTGAGCATGATTTTTGAGCCGAATTCTGACTCTCTGCACCTATTTTCAGTTTCAAATTACGACGTTTCATACCAAAAATATGCCAATTACTGAAAACAGCGATGTGTCATATTTTGCCCAAACCCCCCTGCAGTTTTAAAAATGTCTGAAATGTCGGAAATTTGACTCCTGAGCGTGATTTTTGAGCCGAATTTTGAATCTCTGCACCTATTTTCAGTTTCAAATTACGACGTTTCATACAGAAAATATGCCAATTACTGTAAACGGGTGATGGGTCATATTTTGCCCAAACCCCCCTGCAGTTTTCAAAATGTCTGAAATGTCGTAAATTTGACTCCTGAGCGTGATTTTTTATCCGAATTCTGACTCTCTGCACCTATTTTCAGTTTCAAATTACGACTTTTTATACCGAAAATATGCCAATTACATAAAACGGCGATGGGTCATATTTTGCCCCCCCCCCCCTGCAGTTTTCAAAATGTCTGAAATGTCGGAAATTTGACTCCTGAACGTGATTTTGTATCCGAATTCTGACTCTCTGCACCAATTTTCATTTTCAAATTACGAATTTTTATACCGAAAATATGCCAATTACTGAAAATGGCGATGGGTCATATTTTGCCCAAACCCCCCTGCAGTTTTCAAAATGTCTGAAATGTCGGAAATTTGACTCCTGAGCGTGATTTTTGGAGCCGAATTCTGACTCTCTGCACCTATTTTCAGTTTCAAATTACGACTTTTCATACCGAAAATATGCCAATTACGGTAAACGGCGATGGGTCATATTTTGCCCAAACCCCCCTGCAGTTTTCAAAATGTCTGAAATGTCGGAAATTTGACTCCTGAACGTGATTTGTTATCCAAATTCTGACTCTCTGCACCTTTTTTCAGTTTCAAATTACGACTTTTTATACCGAAAATATGCCAATTACTGAAAACGGCGATGGGTCATATTTTGCCCAAACCCTCCTGCAGTTTTCAAAATGTCTGAAATGTCGGAAATTTGACTCCTAAACGTGATTTTTTATCCGAATTCTGACTCTCTGCACCTAATTTCAGTTTCAAATTACGACTTTTTATACAGAAAATATGTCAATTACTGAAAACGGCGATGGGTCATATTTTGCCCAAACCCCCCTGCAGTTTTTGAAATGTCTGATATGTCGAAAATTTGACTCCTGAGCGTGGTTTTTGAGCCGAATTCTGACTCTCTGCACCTATTTTCAGTTTCAAATTACGACGTTTCATACCAAAAATATGCCAATTACGGTAAAGGCGATGGGTCATATTTTGCCCAAACCCCCCTGCAGTTTTCAAAATGTCTGAAATGTCGGAAATTTGACTCCTGAGCGTGATTTTTGAGCCGAATTCTGACTCTCTGCACCTATTTTCAGTTTCAAATTACGACGTTTCATACCGAAAATATGCCAATTACGGTAAACGGCGATGGGTCATATTTTGCCCAAACCCCCCTGCAGTTTTCAAAATGTCTGAGATGTCGGAAATTTGACTCCTGAGCGTGATTTTTTATCCGAATTCTGACTCTCTGCACCTATTTTCAGTTTCAAATTACGAATTTTTATACCGAAAATATGCCAATTACTAAAACGGCGATGGGTCATATTTTGCCCAAACCCCCCTGCAGTTTTCAAAATGTCTGAAATGTCGGAAATTTGACTCCTGAACGTGATTTTGTATCCGAATTCTGACTCTCTGCACCAATTTTCATTTTCAAATTACGAATTTTTATATCGAAAATATGCCAATTACTGAAAATGGCGATGGGTCATATTTTGCCCAAACCCCCCTGCAGTTTTCAAAATGTCTGAAATGTCGGAAATTTGACTCCTGAGCGTGATTTTTGAGCCGAATTCTGACTCTCTGCACCTATTTTCAGTTTCAAATTACGACTTTTTATACCGAAAATATGCCAATTACGGTAAACGGCGATGGGTCATATTTTCCCCAAACCCCCCTGCAGTTTTCAAAATGTCTGAAATGTCGGAAATTTGACTCCTGAGCGTGATTTTTTATCCGAATTCTGACTCTCTGCACCTATTTTCAGTTTCAAATTACGACTTTTTATACCGAAAATATGCCAATTACTGAAAACGGCGATGGGTCATATTTTGCCCAAACCCCCCTGCAGTTTTCAAAATGTCTGAAATGTCGGAAATTTGACTACTAAACGTGATTTTTTATCCGAATTCTGACTCTCTGCCCCTAATTTCAGTTTCAAATTACGACTTTTTATACAGAAAATATGTCAATTACTGAAAACGGCGATGGGTCATATTTTGCCCAAACCCCCCTGCAGTTTTTGAAATGTCTGATATGTCGAAAATTTGACTCCTGAGCGTGGTTTTTGAGCCGAATTCTGACTCTCTGCACCTATTTTCAGTTTCAAATTACGACGTTTCATACCAAAAATATGCCAATTACGGTAAAGGCGATGGGTCATATTTTGCACAAACCCCCCTGCAGTTTTCAAAATGTCTGAAATGTCGGAAATTTGATTCATGAGCGTGATTTTTTATCCGAATTCTGAGTCTCTGCACCTATTTTCAGTTTCAAATTACGACTTTTTATACCGAAAATATGCCAATTACTGAAAACGGCGATGGGTCATATTTTGCCCAAACCCCCCTGCAGTTTTCAAAATGTCTGAAATGTCGGAAATTTGACTCTTGAACGTGATTTTGTATCCGAATTCTGACTCTCTGCACCAATTTTCATTTTCAAATTACGAATTTTTATACCGAAAATATGAAAATTACTGAAAATGGCGATGGGTCATATTTTGCCCAAACCCCCCTGCAGTTTTCAAAATGTCTGAAATGTCGGAAATTTGACTCCTGAGCGTGATTTTTGAGCCGAATTCTGACTCTCTGCACCTATTTTCAGTTTCAAATTACGACTTTTCATACCGAAAATATTCCAATTACGGTAAACGGCGATGGGTCATATTTTGCGCAAACCTCCCTGCAGTTTTCAAAATGTCTGAAATGTCGGAAATTTGACTCCTGAACGTGATTTGTTATCCGAATTCTGACTCTCTGCACCTTTTTTCAGTTTCAAATTACGACTTTTTATACCGAAAATATGCCAATTACTGAAAACGGCGATGGGTCATATTTTGCCCAAACCCCCCTGCAGTTTTCAAAATGTCTGAAATGTCGGAAATTTGACTCCTGAGCGTGATTTTTGAGCCGAATTCTGACTCTCTGCACCTATTTTCAGTTTCAAATTATGACGTTTCATACCGAAAATATGCCAATTACGGTAAACGGCGATGGGTCATATTTTGCCCAAACCCCCCTGCAGTTTTCAAAATGTCTGAAATGTCGGAAATTTGACTCCTGAGCGTGATTTTTTATCTGAATTCTGACTCTCTGCACCTATTTTCAGTTTCAAATTACGACTTTTTATACCGAAAATATGCCAATTACTGAAAACGGCGATGGGTCATATTTTGCCCAAACCCCCCTGCAGTTTTCAAAATGTCTGAAATGTCGGAAATTTGACTCCTGAACGTGATTTTGTATCCGAATTCTGACTCTCTGCACCAATTTTCATTTTCAAATTACGAATTTTTATATCGAAAATATGCCAATTACTGAAAATGGCGATGGGTCATATTTTGCCCAAACCCCCCTGCAGTTTTCAAAATGTCTGAAATGTCGGAAATTTGACTCCTGAGCGTGATTTTTGAGCCGAATTCTGACTCTCTGCACCTATTTTCAGTTTCAAATTACGACTTTTTATACCGAAAATATGCCAATTACGGTAAACGGCGATGGGTCATATTTTCCCCAAACCCCCCTGCAGTTTTCAAAATGTCTGAAATGTCGGAAATTTGACTCCTGAGCGTGATTTTTTATCCGAATTCTGACTCTCTGCACCTATTTTCAGTTTCAAATTACGACTTTTTATACCGAAAATATGCCAATTACTGAAAACGGCGATGGGTCATATTTTGCCCAAACCCCCCTGCAGTTTTCAAAATGTCTGAAATGTCGGAAATTTGACTACTAAACGTGATTTTTTATCCGAATTCTGACTCTCTGCCCCTAATTTCAGTTTCAAATTACGACTTTTTATACAGAAAATATGTCAATTACTGAAAACGGCGATGGGTCATATTTTGCCCAAACCCCCCTGCAGTTTTTGAAATGTCTGATATGTCGAAAATTTGACTCCTGAGCGTGGTTTTTGAGCCGAATTCTGACTCTCTGCACCTATTTTCAGTTTCAAATTACGACGTTTCATACCAAAAATATGCCAATTACGGTAAAGGCGATGGGTCATATTTTGCACAAACCCCCCTGCAGTTTTCAAAATGTCTGAAATGTCGGAAATTTGATTCATGAGCGTGATTTTTTATCCGAATTCTGACTCTCTGCACCTATTTTCAGTTTCAAATTACGACTTTTTATACCGAAAATATGCCAATTACTGAAAACGGCGATGGGTCATATTTTGCCCAAACCCCCCTGCAGTTTTCAAAATGTCTGAAATGTCGGAAATTTGACTCTTGAACGTGATTTTGTATCCGAATTCTGACTCTCTGCACCAATTTTCATTTTCAAATTACGAATTTTTATACCGAAAATATGAAATTACTGAAAATGGCGATGGGTCATATTTTGCCCAAACCCCCCTGCAGTTTTCAAAATGTCTGAAATGTCGGAAATTTGACTCCTGAGCGTGATTTTTGAGCCGAATTCTGACTCTCTGCACCTATTTTCAGTTTCAAATTACGACTTTTCATACCGAAAATATTCCAATTACGGTAAACGGCGATGGGTCATATTTTGCGCAAACCTCCCTGCAGTTTTCAAAATGTCTGAAATGTCGGAAATTTGACTCCTGAACGTGATTTGTTATCCGAATTCTGACTCTCTGCACCTTTTTTCAGTTTCAAATTACGAATTTTTATACCGAAAATATGCCAATTACTGAAAACGGCGATGGGTCATATTTTGCCCAAACCCCCCTGCAGTTTTCAAAATGTCTGAAATGTCGGAAATTTGACTCCTGAGCGTGATTTTTGAGCCGAATTCTGACTCTCTGCACCTATTTTCAGTTTCAAATTATGACGTTTCATACCGAAAATATGCCAATTACGGTAAACGGCGATGGGTCATATTTTGCCCAAACCCCCCTGCAGTTTTCAAAATGTCTGAAATGTCGGAAATTTGACTCCTGAGCGTGATTTTTTATCTGAATTCTGACTCTCTGCACCTATTTTCAGTTTCAAATTACGACTTTTTATACCGAAAATATGCCAATTACTGAAAACGGCGATGGGTCATATTTTGCCCAAACCCCCCTGCAGTTTTCAAAATGTCTGAAATGTCGGAAATTTGACTACTGAGCGTGATTTTTTATCCGAATTCTGACTCTCTGCACCTATTATCAGTTTCAAATTACGACGTTTCATACCGAAAATATGCCAATTACTGAAAACGGCGATGGGTCATATTTTGTCCAAACCCCCCTGCAGTTTTCGAAATGTCTGAAATGTCAGAAATTTGACTCCTGAGCGTGATTTTTTATCTGAATTCTGACTCTCTGCACCTATTTTCAGTTTCAAATTACGACTTTTTATACCGAAAATATGCCAATTACTGAAAACGGCGATGGGTCATATTTTGCCCAAACCCCCCTGCAGTTTTCAAAATGTCTGAAATGTCGGAAATTTGACTACTGAGCGTGATTTTTGAGCCGAATTCTGACTCTCTGCACCTATTTTCAGTTTCAAATTACGACGTTTCATACAGAAAATATGCCAATTACTGTAAACGGCGATGGGTCATATTTTGTCCAAACCCCCCTGCAGTTTTCGAAATGTCTGAAGTGTCAGAAATTTGACTCCTGAGCGTGATTTTTTATCTGAATTCTGACTCTCTGCACCTATTTTCAGTTTCAAATTACGACTTTTTATACCGAAAATATGCCAATTACTGAAAACGGTGATGGGTCATATTTTGCCCAAAACCCCCCTGTAGTTTTCAAAATGTCTGAAATGTCGGAAATTTGACTCTTGAACGTGATTTTTTATCCGAATTCTGACTCTCTGCACCTATTTTCAGTTTCAAATTACGACTTTTTATACCGAAAATATGCCAATTACTGAAAACGGCGATGGGTCATATTTTGCCCAAACCCCCCCTGCAGTTTTCAAAATGTCTGAAATGTCGGAAATTTGACTCCTGAGCGTGATTTTTGAGCCGAATTCTGACTCTCTGCACCAATTTTCAGTTTCAAATTACGACGTTTTATACCGAAAATATGCCAATTACTGTAAACGGCGATGGGTCATATTTTGCCCAAACCCTCCTGCAGTTTTCAAAATGTCTGAAATGTCGGAAATTTGACTTCTGAACGTGATTTTTTATCTGAATTCGGACTCTCTTCACTTATTTTCAGTTTCAAATTACGACTTTTTATACCGAAAATATGCCAATTACTGAAAACGGCGATGGGTCATATTTTGCCCAATCCCCCCCCCCCCCCTGCAGTTTTCAAAATGTCTGAAATGTCGGAAATATGACTCCTGAGCGTGATTTTTGAGACGAATTCTGACTCTCTGCACCTATTTTCAGTTTCATATTACGACTTTTTTTACCGAAAATATGCCAATTACTGAAAACGGCGATGTGTCATATTTTGCCCAAACCCCCCTGCAGTTTTTAAAATGTCTGAAATGTCAGAAATTTGACTCCTGAGCGTGATTTTTGAGCCGAATTCTGACTCTCTGCACCAATTTTCAGTTTCAAATTACGACGTTTCATACCGAAAATATGCCAATTACTGTAAACGGCGATGGGTCATATTTTGCCCAAACCCCCCTGCAGTTTTCAAAATGTCTGAAATGTCGGAAATTTGACTCCTGAGCGTGATTTTTTATCCGAATTCTGACTCTCTGCACCTATTTTCAGTTTCAAATTACGACTTTTTATACCGAAAATATGCCAATTACATAAAACGGCGATGGGTCATATTTTGCCCCCCCCCCCCCCTGCAGTTTTCAAAATGTCTGAAATGTCGGAAATTTGACTCCTGAGCGTGATTTTTGAGCCGAATTCTGACTCTCTGCACCTATTTTCAGTTTCAAATTACGACGTTTCATACCGAAAATATGCCAATTACGGTTAACGGCGATGGGTCATATTTTGCCCAAACCCCCCTGCAGTTTTCAAAATGTCTGAAATGTCGGAAATTTGACTCCTGAGCGTGATTTTTTATCCGAATTCTGACTCTCTGCACCTGTTTTCAGTTTCAAATTACGACTTTTTATACCGAAAATATGCCAATTACTGAAAACGGCGATGGGTCATATTTTGCCCAAACCCCCCTGCAGTTTTCAAAATGTCTGAAATGTCGGAAATATGACTCCTGAACGTGATTTTGTATCCGAATTCTGACTCTCTGCACCAATTTTCATTTTCAAATTACGAATTTTTATACCGAAAATATGCCAATTACTGAAAATGGCGATGGGTCATATTTTGCCCAAACCCCCCTGCAGTTTTCAAAATGTCTGAAATGTCGGAAATTTGACTCCTAAACGTGATTTTTTATCCGAATTCTGACTCTCTGCACCTAATTTCAGTTTCAAATTACGACTTTTTATACAGAAAATATGTCAATTACTGAAAACGGCGATGGGTCATATTTTGCCCAAACCCCCCTGCAGTTTTTGAAATGTCTGATATGTCGAAAATTTGACTCCTGAGCGTGGTTTTTGAGCCGAATTCTGACTCTCTGCACCTATTTTCAGTTTCAAATTACGACGTTTCATACCAAAAATATGCCAATTACGGTAAAGGCGATGGATCATATTTTGCCCAAACCCCCCTGCAGTTTTCGAAATGTCGGAAATGTCGGAAATTTGACTCCTGAGCGTGATTTTTTTTCCGAATACTGACTCTCTGCACCAATTTTCAGTTTCAAATTACGACTTTTTATACCGAAAATATGCCAATTACTGAAAACGGCGATGGGTCATATTTTGCCCAAACCCCCCTGCAGTTTTCAAAATGTCTGAAATGTCGGAAATTTGACTCCTGAGCGTGATTTTTGAGCCGAATTCTGACTCTCTGCACCTATTTTCAGTTTCAAATTACGACGTTTCATACCGAAAATATGCCAATTACGTTAAACGGCGATGGGTCATATTTTGCCCAAACCCCCCTGCAGTTTTCAAAATGTCTGAAATGTCGGAAATTTGACTCCTGAGCGTGATTTTTTATCCGAATTCTGACTCTCTGCACCTATTTTCAGTTTCAAATTACGACTTTTTATACCGAAAATATGCCAATTACTGAAAACGGCGATGGGTCATATTTTGCCCAAACCCCCCTGCAGTTTTCAAAATGTCTGAAATGTCGGAAATTTGACTCCTGAACGTGATTTTGTATCCGAATTCTGACTCTCTGCACCAATTTTCATTTTCAAATTACGAATTTTTATACCGAAAATATGCCAATTACTGAAAATGGCGATGGGGTCATATTTTGCCCAAACCCCCCTGCAGTTTTCAAAATGTCTGAAATGTCGGAAATTTGACTCCTGAGCGTGATTTTTGAGCCGAATTCTGACTCTCTGCACCTATTTTCAGTTTCAAATTACGACTTTTCATACCGAAAATATGCCAATTACGGTAAACGGCGATGGGTCATATTTTGCCCAAACCCCCCTGCAGTTTTCAAAATGTCTGAAATGTCGGAAATTTGACTCCTGAGCGTGATTTTTTATCCGAATTCTGACTCTCTGCACCTATTTTCAGTTTCAAATTACGACTTTTTATACCGAAAATATGCCAATTACTGAAAACGGCGATGGGTCATATTTTGCCCAAACCCCCCTGCAGTTTTCAAAATGTCTGAAATGTCGGAAATTTGACTCCTAAACGTGATTTTTTATCCGAATTCTGACTCTCTGCCCCTAATTTCAGTTTCAAATTAGGACTTTTTATACAGAAAATATGTCAATTACTGAAAACGGCGATGGGTCATATTTTGCCCAAACCCCCCTGCAGTTTTTGAAATGTCTGATATGTCGAAAATTTGACTCCTGAGCGTGGTTTTTGAGCCGAATTCTGACTCTCTGCACCTATTTTCAGTTTCAAATTACGACGTTTCATACCAAAAATATGCCAATTACGGTAAAGGCGATGGGTCATATTTTGCCCAAACCCCCCTGCAGTTTTCAAAATGTCTGAAATGTCGGAAATTTGACTCATGAGCGTGATTTTTGAGCCGAATTCTGACTCTCTGCACCTATTTTCAGTTTCAAATTACGAATTTTCATACCGAAAATATGCCAATTACGGTAAACGGCGATGGGTCATATTTTGTGCAAACCCCCCTGCAGTTTTCAAAATGTCTGAAATGTCGGAAATTTGACTCCTGAACGTGATTTGTTATCCGAATTCTGACTCTCTGCACCTTTTTTCAGTTTCAAATTACGACTTTTTATACCGAAAATATGCCAATTACTGAAAACGGCGATGGGTCATATTTTGCCCAAACCCCCCTGCAGTTTTCAAAATGTCTGAAATGTCGGAAATTTGACTCCTGAGCGTGATTTTTGAGCCGAATTCTGACTCTCTGCACCTATTTTCAGTTTCAAATTACGACGTTTCATACTGAAAATATGCCAATTACTGTAAACGGCGATGGGTCATATTTTGCCCAAACCCCCCTGCAGTTTTCAAAATGTCTGAAATGTGGGAAATTTGACTCCTGAGCGTGATTTTTTATCCGAATTCTGACTCTCTGCACCTATTTTCAGTTTCAAATTACGACTTTTTATACCGAAAATATGCCAATTACTGAAAACGGCGATGGGTCATATTTTGCCCAAACCTCCCTGCAGTTTTCAAAATGTCTGAAATGTCGGAAATTTGACTCCTGAACGTGATTTTGTATCCGAATTCTGACTCTCTGCACCAATTTTCATTTTCAAATTACGAATTTTTATACCGAAAATATGCCAATTACTGAAAATGGCGATGGGTCATATTTTGTCCAAACCCCCCTGCAGTTTTCAAAATGTCTGAAATGTCGGAAATTTGACTCCTGAGCGTGATTTTTGAGCCGAATTCTGACTCTCTGCACCTATTTTCAGTTTCAAATTACGACTTTTCATACCGAAAATATGCCAATTGCGGTAAACGGCGATGGGTCATATTTTGCCCAATCCCCCTGCAGTTTTCAAAATGTCTGAAATGTCGGAAATTTGACTCCTGAGCGTGATTTTTTATCCGAATTCTGACTCTCTGCACCTATTTTCAGTTTCAAATTACGACTTTTTATACCGAAAATATGCCAATTACTGAAAACGGCGATGGGTCATATTTTGCCCAAACCCCCCTGCAGTTTTCAAAATGTCTGAAATGTCGGAAATTTGACTCCTAAACGTGATTTTTTATCCGAATTCTGACTCTCTGCCCCTAATTTCAGTTTCAAATTACGACTTTTTATACAGAAAATATGTCAATTACTGAAAACGGCGATGGGTCATATTTTGCCCAAACCCCCCTGCAGTTTTTGAAATGTCTGATATGTCGAAAATTTGACTCCTGAGCGTGGTTTTTGAGCCGAATTCTGACTCTCTGCACCTATTTTCAGTTTCAAATTACGACGTTTCACATTAAAAATATGCCAATTACGGTAAAGGCGATGGGTCATATTTTGCCCAAACCCCCCTGCAGTTTTCAAAATGTCTGAAATGTCGGAAATTTGACTCCTGAGGGTGATTTTTTATCCGAATTCTGACTCTCTGCACCTATTTTCAGTTTCAAATTACGACTTTTTATACCGAAAATATGCCAATTACTGAAAACGGCGATGGGTCATATTTTGCCCAAACCCCCCTGCAGTTTTCAAAATGTCTGAAATGTCGGAAATTTGACTCCTGAACGTGATTTTGTATCCGAATTCTGACTCTCTGCACCAATTTTCATTTTCAAATTACGAATTTTTATACCGAAAATATGCCAATTACTGAAAATGGCGATGGGTCATATTTTGCCCAAACCCCCCTGCAGTTTTCAAAATGTCTGAAATGTCGGAAATTTGACTCCTGAGCGTGATTTTTGAGCCGAATTCTGACTCTCTGCACCTATTTTCAGTTTCAAATTACGACTTTTCATACCGAAAATATGCCAATTACGGTAAACGGCGATGGGTCATATTTTGCCCAAACCCCCCTGTAGTTTTCAAAATGTCTGATATGTCGGAAATTTGACTCCTGAACGTGATTTGTTATCCGAATTCTGACTCTCTGCACCTTTTTTCAGTTTCAAATTACGACTTTTTATACCGAAAATATGCCAATTACTGAAAACGGCGATGGGTCATATTTTGCCCAAACCCCCCCTGCAGTTTTCAAAATGTCTGAAATGTCGGAAATTTGACTCCTAAACGTGATTTTTTATCCGAATTCTGACTCTCTGCACCTAATTTCAGTTTCAAATTACGACTTTTTATACAGAAAATATGTCAATTACTGAAAACGGCGATGGGTCATATTTTGCCCAAACCCCCCTGCAGTTTTCAAAATGTCTGAAATGTCGAAAATTTGACTCCTGAGCGTGGTTTTTGAGCCGAATTCTGACTCTCTGCACCTATTTTCAGTTTCAAATTACGACGTTTCATACCAAAAATATGCCAATAACGGTAAAGGCGATGGGTCATATTTTGCCCAAACCCCCCTGCAGTTTTCAAAATGTCTGAAATGTCGGAAATTTGACTCCTGAGCGTGATTTTTTATCCGAATTCTGACTCTCTGCACCTGTTTTCAGTTTCAAATTACGACTTTTTATACCGAAAATATGCCAATTACTGAAAACGGCGATAGGTCATATTTTGCCCAAACCCCCCTGCAGTTTTCAAAATGTCTGAAATGTCGGAAATTTGACTCCTAAACGTGATTTTTTATCCGAATTCTGACTCTCTGCCCCTCATTTCAGTTTCAAATTACGACTTTTTATACAGAAAATATGTCAATTACTGAAAACGGCGATGGGTCATATTTTGCCCAAACCCCCCTGCAGTTTTTGAAATGTCTGATATGTCGAAAATTTGACTCCTGAGCGTGGTTTTTGAGCCGAATTCTGACTCTCTGCACCTATTTTCAGTTTCAAATTACGACGTTTCATACCAAAAATATGCCAATTACGGTAAAGGCGATGGGTCATATTTTGCCCAAACCCCCCTGCAGTTTTCAAAATGTCTGAAATGTCGGAAATTTGACTCCTGAGCGTGATTTTTTATCCGAATTCTAACTCTCTGCACCTATTTTCAGTTTCAAATTACGACTTTTTATACCGAAAATATGCCAATTACTGAAAACGGCGATGGGTCATATTTTGCCCAAACCCCCCTGCAGTTTTCAAAATGTCTGAAATGTCGGAAATTTGACTCCTGAACGTGATTTTGTATCCGAATTCTGACTCTCTGCACCAATTTTCATTTTCAAATTACGAATTTTTATACCGAAAATATGCCAATTACTGAAAATGGCGATGGGTCATATTTTGCCCAAACCCCCCTGCAGTTTTCAAAATGTCTGAAATGTCGGAAATTTGACTCCTGAGCGTGATTTTTGAGCCGAATTCTGACTCTCTGCACCTATTTTCAGTTTCAAATTACGACTTTTCATACCGAAAATATGCCAATTACGGTAAACGGCGATGGGTCATATTTTGCCCAAACCCCCCTGCAGTTTTCAAAATGTCTAAAATGTCGGAAATTTGACTCCTGAGCGTGGTTTTTGAGCCGAATTCTGACTCTCTGCACCTATTTTCAGTTTCAAATTACGACGTTTCATACCAAAAATATGCCAATTACGGTAAAGGCGATGGGTCATATTTTGCCCAAACCCCCCTGCAGTTTTCAAGATGTCTGAAATGTCGGAAATTTGACTCCTGAGCGTGATTTTTTATCCGAATTCTGACTCTCTGCACCTATTTTCAGTTTCAAATTACGACTTTTTATACCGAAAATATGCCAATTACTGAAAACGGCGATGGGTCATATTTTGCCCAAACCCCCCTGCAGTTTTCAAAATGTCTGAAATGTCGGAAATTTGACTCCTGAACGTGATTTTGTATCCGAATTCTGACTCTCTGCACCAATTTTCATTTCAAATTACGAATTTTTATACCGAAAATATGCCAATTACTGAAAATGGCGATGGGTCATATTTTGCCCAAACCCCCCTGCAGTTTTCAAAATGTCTGAAATGTCGGAAATTTGACTCCTGAGCGTGATTTTTGAGCCGAATTCTGACTCTCTGCACCTATTTTCAGTTTCAAATTACGACGTTTCATACCGAAAATATGCCAATTACGGTAAACGGCGATGGGTCATATTTTGCCCAAACCCCCCTGCAGTTTTCAAAATGTCTGAAATGTCGGAAATTTGACTCCTGAGCGTGATTTTTTATCCGAATTCTGACTCTCTGCACCTATTTTCAGTTTCAAATTACGACTTTTTATACCGAAAATATGCCAATTACTGAAAACGGCGATGGGTCATATTTTGCCCAAACCCCCCTGCAGTTTTCAAAATGTCTGAAATGTCGGAAATTTGACTCCTGAACGTGATTTTGTATCCGAATTCTGACTCTCTGCACCAATTTTCATTTTCAAATTACGAATTTTTATACCGAAAATATGCCAATTACTGAAAATGGCGATGGGGTCATATTTTGCCCAAACCCCCCTGCAGTTTTCAAAATGTCTGAAATGTCGGAAATTTTACTCTTGAGCGTGATTTTTGAGCCGAATTCTGACTCTCTGCACCTATTTTCAGTTTCAAATTACGACTTTTCATACCGAAAATATGCCAATTACGGTAAACGGCGATGGGTCATATTTTGCCCAAACCCCCCTGCAGTTTTCAAAATGTCTGAAATGTCGGAAATTTGACTCCTGAGCGTGATTTTTGAGCCGAATTCTGACTCTCTGCACCTATTTTCAGTTTCAAATTACGACTTTTCATACCGAAAATATGCCAATTGCGGTAAACGGCGATGGGTCATATTTTGCCCAAACCCCCCTGCAGTTTTCAAAATGTCTGAAATGTCGGAAATTTGACTCCTGAGCGTGATTTTTTATCCGAATTCTGACTCTCTGCACCTATTTTCAGTTTCAAATTACGACTTTTTATACCGAAAATATGCTAATTACTGAAAACGGCGATGGGTCATATTTTGCCCAAACCCCCCTGCAGTTTTCAAAATGTCTGAAATGTCGGAAATTTGACTCCTAAACGTGATTTTTTATCCGAATTCTGACTCTCTGCCCCTCATTTCAGTTTCAAATTACGACTTTTTATACAGAAAATATGTCAATTACTGAAAACGGCGATGGGTCATATTTTGCCCAAACCCCCCTGCAGTTTTTGAAATGTCTGATATGTCGAAAATTTGATTCCTGAGCGTGGTTTTTGAGCCGAATTCTGACTCTCTGCACCTATTTTCAGTTTCAAATTACGACGTTTCATACCAAAAATATGCCAATTACGGTAAAGGCGATGGGTCATATTTTGCCCAAACCCCCCTGCAGTTTTCAAAATGTCTGAAATGTCGGAAATTTGACTCCTGAGCGTGATTTTTTATCCGAATTCTAACTCTCTGCACCTATTTTCAGTTTCAAATTACGACTTTTTATACCGAAAATATGCCAATTACTGAAAACGGCGATGGGTCATATTTTGCCCAAACCCCCCTGCAGTTTTCAAAATGTCTGAAATGTCGGAAATTTGACTCCTGAACGTGATTTTGTATCCGAATTCTGACTCTCTGCACCAATTTTCATTTTCAAATTACGAATTTTTATACCGAAAATATGCCAATTACTGAAAATGGCGATGGGTCATATTTTGCCCAAACCCCCCTGCAGTTTTCAAAATGTCTGAAATGTCGGAAATTTGACTCCTGAGCGTGATTTTTGAGCCGAATTCTGACTCTCTGCACTTATTTTCAGTTTCAAATTACGACTTTTCATACCGAAAATATGCCAATTACGGTAAACGGCGATGGGTCATATTTTGCCCAAACCCCCCTGCAGTTTTCAAAATGTCTAAAATGTCGGAAATTTGACTCCTGAACGTGATTTGTTATCCGAATTCTGACTCTCTGCACCTTTTTTCAGTTTCAAATTACGACTTTTTATACCGAAAATATGCCAATTACTGAAAACGGCGATGGGTCATATTTTGCCCAAACCCCCCCTGCAGTTTTCAAAATGTCTGAAATGTCGGAAATTTGACTCCTAAACGTGATTTTTTATCCGAATTCTGACTCTCTGCACCTAATTTCAGTTTCAAATTACGACTTTTTATACAGAAAATATGTCAATTACTGAAAACGGCGATGGGTCATATTTTGCCCAAACCCCCCAGCAGTTTTTTAAATGTCTGATATGTCGAAAATTTGACTCCTGAGCGTGGTTTTTGAGCCGAATTCTGACTCTCTGCACCTATTTTCAGTTTCAAATTACGACGTTTCATACCAAAAATATGCCAATTACGGTAAAGGCGATGGGTCATATTTTGCCCAAACCCCCCTGCAGTTTTCAAAATGTCTGAAATGTCGGAAATTTGACTCCTGAGCGTGATTTTTTATCCGAATTCTGACTCTCTGCACCTGTTTTCAGTTTCAAATTACGACTTTTTATACCGAAAATATGCCAATTACTGAAAACGGCGATGGGTCATATTTTGCCCAAACCCCCCTGCAGTTTTCAAAATGTCTGAAATGTCGGAAATTTGACTCCTGAACGTGATTTTGTATCCGAATTCTGACTCTCTGCACCAATTTTCATTTTCAAATTACGAATTTTTATACCGAAAATATGCCAATTACTGAAAATGGCGATGGGTCATATTTTGCCCAAACCCCCCTGCAGTTTTCAAAATGTCTGAAATGTCGGAAATTTGACTCCTGAGCGTGATTTTTGAGCCGAATTCTGACTCTCTGCACCTATTTTCAGTTTCAAATTACGACTTTTCATACCGAAAATATGCCAATTACGGTAAACGGCGATGGGTCATATTTTGCCCAAACCCCCCTGCAGTTTTCAAAATGTCTGAAATGTCGGAAATTTGACTCCTGAACGTGATTTGTTATCCGAATTCTGACTCTCTGCACCTTTTTTCAGTTTCAAATTACGACTTTTTATACCGAAAATATGCCAATTACTGAAAACGGCGATGGGTCATATTTTGCCCAAACCCCCCTGCAGTTTTCAAAATGTCTGAAATGTCGGAAATTTGACTCCTAAACGTGATTTTTTATCCGAATTCTGACTCTCTGCACCTAATTTCAGTTTCAAATTACGACTTTTTATACAGAAAATATGTCAATTACTGAAAACGGCGATGGGTCATATTTTGCCCAAACCCCCCTGCAGTTTTTGAAATGTCTGATATGTCGAAAATTTGACTCCTGAGCGTGGTTTTTGAGCCGAATTCTGACTCTCTGCACCTATTTTCAGTTTCAAATTACGACGTTTCATACAAAAAATATGCCAATTACGGTAAAGGCGATGGGTCATATTTTGCCCAAACCCCCCTGCAGTTTTCGAAATGTCTGAAATGTCGGAAATTTGACTCCTGAGCGTGATTTTTTTTCCGAATTCTGACTCTCTGCACCAATTTTAAGTTTCAAATTACGACTTTTTATACCGAAAATATGCCAATTACTGAAAACGGCGATGGGTCATATTTTGCCCAAACCCCCCTGCAGTTTTCAAAATGTCTGAAATGTCGGAAATTTGACTCCTGAGCGTGATTTTTGAGCCGAATTCTGACTCTCTGCACCTATTTTCAGTTTCAAATTACGACGTTTCATACCGAAAATATGCCAATTACGGTAAACGGCGATGGGTCATATTTTGCCCAAACCCCCCTGCAGTTTTCAAAATGTCTGAAATGTCGGAAATTTGACTCCTGAGCGTGATTTTTTATCCGAATTCTGACTCTCTGCACCAATTTTCATTTTCAAATTACGAATTTTTATACCGAAAATATGCCAATTACTGAAAATGGCGATGGGTCATATTTTGCCCAAACCCCCCTGCAGTTTTCAAAATGTCTGAAATGTCGGAAATTTGACTCCTGAGCGTGATTTTTGAGCCGAATTCTGACTCTCTGCACCTATTTTCAGTTTCAAATTACGACTTTTCATACCGAAAATATGCCAATTACTGAAAACGGCGATGGGTCATATTTTGCCCAAACCCCCCTGCAGTTTTCAAAATGTCTGAAATGTCGGAAATTTGACTCCTGAACGTGATTTTGTATCCGAATTCTGACTCTCTGCACCAATTTTCATTTTCAAATTACGAATTTTTATACCGAAAATATGCCAATTACTGAAAATGGCGATGGGTCATATTTTGCCCAAACCCCCCTGCAGTTTTCAAAATGTCTGAAATGTCGGAAATTTGACTCCTGAGCGTGATTTTTGAGCCGAATTCTGACTCTCTGCACCTATTTTCAGTTTCAAATTACGACTTTTCATACCGAAAATATGCCAATTACGGTAAACGGCGATGGGTCATATTTTGCTCAAACCCCCCTGCAGTTTTCAAAATGTCTGAAATGTCGGAAATTTGACTCCTGAGCGTGATTTTTTATCCGAATTCTGACTCTCTGCACCTATTTTCAGTTTCAAATTACGACTTTTTATACCGAAAATATGCCAATTACTGAAAACGGCGATGGGTCATATTTTGCCCAAACCCCCCTGCAGTTTTCAAAATGTCTGAAATGTCGGAAATTTGACTCCTAAACGTGATTTTTTATCCGAATTCTGACTCTCTGCCCCTAATTTCAGTTTCAAGTTACGACTTTTTATACAGAAAATATGTCAATTACTGAAAACGGCGATGGGTCATATTTTGCCCAAACCCCCCTGCAGTTTTTGAAATGTCTGATATGTCGAAAATTTGACTCCTGAGCGTGGTTTTTGAGCCGAATTCTGACTCTCTGCACCTATTTTCAGTTTCAAATTACGACGTTTCATACCAAAAATATGCCAATTACGGTAAAGGCGATGGGTCATATTTTGCCCAAACCCCCCTGCAGTTTTCAAAATGTCTGAAATGTCGGAAATTTGACTCCTGAACGTGATTTTGTATCCGAATTCTGACTCTCTGCACCAATTTTCATTTTCAAATTACGAATTTTTATACCGAAAATATGCCAATTACTGAAAATGGCGATGGGTCATATTTTGCCCAAACCCCCCTGCAGTTTTCAAAATGTCTGAAATGTCGGAAATTTGACTCCTGAGCGTGATTTTTGAGCCGAATTCTGACTCTCTGCACCTATTTTCAGTTTCAAATTACGACTTTTCATACCGAAAATATGCCAATTACGGTAAACGGCGATGGGTCATATTTTGCCCAAACCCCCCTGCAGTTTTCAAAATGTCTGAAATGTCGGAAATTTGACTCCTGAACGTGATTTGTTATCCGAATTCTGACTCTCTGCACCTTTTTTCAGTTTCAAATTACGACTTTTTATACCGAAAATATGCCAATTACTGAAAACGGCGATGGGTCATATTTTGCCCAAACCCCCCTGCAGTTTTCAAAATGTCTGAAATGTCGGAAATTTGACTCCTAAACGTGATTTTTTATCCGAATTCTGACTCTCTGCACCTAATTTCAGTTTCAAATTACGACTTTTTATACAGAAAATATGTCAATTACTGAAAACGGCGATGGGTCATATTTTGCCCAAACCCCCCTGCAGTTTTTGAAATGTCTGATATGTCGAAAATTTGACTCCTGAGCGTGGTTTTTGAGCCGAATTCTGACTCTCTGCACCTATTTTCAGTTTCAAATTACGACGTTTCATACCAAAAATATGCCAATTACGGTAAAGGCGATGGGTCATATTTTGCCCAAACCCCCCTGCAGTTTTCGAAATGTCTGAAATGTCGGAAATTTGACTCCTGAGCGTGATTTTTTTTCCGAATTCTGACTCTCTGCACCAATTTTCAGTTTCAAATTACGACTTTTTATACCGAAAATATGCCAATTACTGAAAACGGCGATGGGTCATATTTTGCCCAAACCCCCCTGCAGTTTTCAAAATGTCTGAAATGTCGGAAATTTGACTCCTGAGCGTGATTTTTGAGCCGAATTCTGACTCTCTGCACCTATTTTCAGTTTCAAATTACGACGTTTCATACCGAAAATATGCCAATTACGGTAAACGGCGATGGGTCATATTTTGCCCAAACCCCCCTGCAGTTTTCAAAATGTCTGAAATGTCGGAAATTTGACTCCTGAGCGTGATTTTTTATCCGAATTCTGACTCTCTGCACCTATTTTCAGTTTCAAATTACGACTTTTTATACCGAAAATATGCCAATTACTGAAAACGGCGATGGGTCATATTTTGCCCAAACCCCCCTGCAGTTTTCAAAATGTCTGAAATGTCGGAAATTTGACTCCTGAACGTGATTTTGTATCCGAATTCTGACTCTCTGCACCAATTTTCATTTTCAAATTACGAATTTTTATACCGAAAATATGCCAATTACTGAAAATGGCGATGGGTCATATTTTGCCCAAACCCCCCTGCAGTTTTCAAAATGTCTGAAATGTCGGAAATTTGACTCCTGAGCGTGATTTTTGAGCCGAATTCTGACTCTCTGCACCTATTTTCAGTTTCAAATTACGACTTTTCATACCGAAAATATGCCAATTACGGTAAACGGCGATGGGTCATATTTTGCTCAAACCCCCCTGCAGTTTTCAAAATGTCTGAAATGTCGGAAATTTGACTCCTGAGCGTGATTTTTTATCCGAATTCTGACTCTCTGCACCTATTTTCAGTTTCAAATTACGACTTTTTATACCGAAAATATGCCAATTACTGAAAACGGCGATGGGTCATATTTTGCCCAAACCCCCCTGCAGTTTTCAAAATGTCTGAAATGTCGGAAATTTGACTCCTAAACGTGATTTTTTATCCGAATTCTGACTCTCTGCCCCTAATTTCAGTTTCAAGTTACGACTTTTTATACAGAAAATATGTCAATTACTGAAAACGGCGATGGGTCATATTTTGCCCAAACCCCCCTGCAGTTTTTGAAATGTCTGATATGTCGAAAATTTGACTCCTGAGCGTGGTTTTTGAGCCGAATTCTGACTCTCTGCACCTATTTTCAGTTTCAAATTACGACGTTTCATAACAAAAATATGCCAATTACGGTAAAGGCGATGGGTCATATTTTGCCCAAACCCCCCTGCAGTTTTCGAAATGTCTGAAATGTCGGAAATTTGACTCCTGAGCGTGATTTTTTTTCCGAATTCTGACTCTCTGCACCAATTTTCAGTTTCAAATTACGACTTTTTATACCGAAAATATGCCAATTACTGAAAACGGCGATGGGTCATATTTTGCCCAAACCCCCCTGCAGTTTTCAAAATGTCTGAAATGTCGGAAATTTGACTCCTGAGCGTGATTTTTGAGCCGAATTCTGACTCTCTGCACCTATTTTCAGTTTCAAATTACGACGTTTCATACCGAAAATATGCCAATTACGGTAAACGGCGATGGGTCATATTTTGCCCAAACCCCCCTGCAGTTTTCAAAATGTCTGAAATGTCGGAAATTTGACTCCTGAGCCTGATTTTTTATCCGAATTCTGACTCTCTGCACCTATTTTCAGTTTCAAATTACGACTTTTTATACCGAAAATATGCCAATTACTGAAAACGGCGATGGGTCATATTTTGCCCAAACCCCCCTGCAGTTTTCAAAATGTCTGAAATGTCGGAAATTTGACTCCTGAACGTGATTTTGTATCCGAATTCTGACTCTCTGCACCAATTTTCATTTTCAAATTACGATTTTTTATACCGAAAATATGCCAATTACTGAAAATGGCGATGGGTCATATTTTGCCCAAACCCCCCTGCAGTTTTCAAAATGTCTGAAATGTCGGAAATTTGACTCCTGAGCGTGATTTTTGAGCCGAATTCTGACTCTCTGCACCTATTTTCAGTTTCAAATTACGACTTTTCATACCGAAAATATGCCAATTACGGTAAACGGCGATGGGTCATATTTTGCTCAAACCCCCCTGCAGTTTTCAAAATGTCTGAAATGTCGGAAATTTGACTCCTGAGCGTGATTTTTTATCCGAATTCTGACTCTCTGCACCTATTTTCAGTTTCAAATTACGACTTTTTATACCGAAAATATGCCAATTACTGAAAACGGCGATGGGTCATATTTTGCCCAAACCCCCCTGCAGTTTTCAAAATGTCTGAAATGTCGGAAATTTGACTCCTAAACGTGATTTTTTATCCGAATTCTGACTCTCTGCCCCTAATTTCAGTTTCAAGTTACGACTTTTTATACAGAAAATATGTCAATTACTGAAAACGGCGATGGGTCATATTTTGCCCAAACCCCCCTGCAGTTTTTGAAATGTCTGATATGTCGAAAATTTGACTCCTGAGCGTGGTTTTTGAGCCGAATTCTGACTCTCTGCACCTATTTTCAGTTTCAAATTACGACGTTTCATAACAAAAATATGCCAATTACGGTAAAGGCGATGGGTCATATTTTGCCCAAACCCCCCTGCAGTTTTCAAAATGTCTGAAATGTCGGAAATTTGACTCATGAGCGTGATTTTTTATCCGAATTCTGAGTCTCTGCACCTATTTTCAGTTTCAAATTACGACTTTTTATACCGAAAATATGCCAATTACTGAAAACGGCGATGGGTCATATTTTGCCCAAACCCCCCTGCAATTTTCAAAATGTCTGAAATGTCGGAAATTTGACTCTTGAACGTGATTTTGTATCCGAATTCTGACTCTCTGCACCAATTTTCATTTTCAAATTACAAATTTTTATACCGAAAATATGCCAATTACTGAAAATGGCGATGGGTCATATTTTGCCCAAACCCCCCTGCAGTTTTCAAAATGTCTGAAATGTCGGAAATTTGAGTCATGAGCGTGATTTTTGAGCCGAATTCTGACTCTCTGCACCTATTTTCAGTTTCAAATTACGACTTTTCATACCGAAAATATGCCAATTACGGTAAACGGCGATGGGTCATATTTTGCGCAAACCCCCCTGCAGTTTTCAAAATGTCTGAAATGTCGGAAATTTGACTCCTGAACGTGATTTGTTATCCGAATTCTGACTCTCTGCACCTTTTTTCAGTTTCAAATTACGACTTTTTATACCGAAAATATGCCAAATACTGAAAACGGCGATGGGTCATATTTTGCCCAAACCCTCCTGCAGTTTTCAAAATGTCAGAAATGTCGGAAATTTGATTCCTGAGCGTGATTTTTGAGCCGAATTCTGACTCTCTGCACCTATTTTCAGTTTCAAATTACGACGTTTCATACCGAAAATATGCCAATTACGGTAAACGGCG